>NW_028278110.1:0-225698 GCF_059751315.1 Micrasema longulum
TGCTGCGATTGGTGAACCGATGCAGTGATCTATGCACCATTAAGTACGGAAAGGGAATGATGATGATGATGATGAGCGCTATGAATTTTTAAAGTTTTGTGTTTCTGAAATTATTCCGCATGTGACGCAAGGATTCTCTTTCGCTAATTAATGGTCAGTTCTGCCGATTGGTTAGTTGACGGAAAGTAAACCGGATACAATTCACAGCTCTCTTATCATTGGTTGATTCGTATAAACCAGTGACAAAAATAGCTTGTTTTTATTAAAATATTTTTATTATTTTTTTCGTATATTTTGAAGAAACTTTTCGTTACATTTTAATGCTTTGATTTTTACCGCGCGCAAAAAAACTTTTTTGTATCCAATTTCCCGTAGAGTTTAACGTTCTTCGTTAGAATAAAAGGAAGCTATCTGCTAAACTTTCTTTCTGTAACATGAAAGATGTCGATATCCGAAGAGATACGTTTGAGTAAAGACATCACTCTTCCAACTGGTTTTACCATCGGCAGGCTGGTTTTTCAAGCAGGAAGATAAAACAGCTTAAGCCGCCTCTATGTCTAAAGTATTTATTAGGAACATAAACGATAACACTCTTCATTACACCTACTGTAGCCAAGCATTCCCAGTATGAAGTCTAATGGGTACAACCACGGATAGTGTTCGCACTCCCTTAAGAAAAGATACCTCAGAAATTTCTTCTGAACTATTCCCAACATAACAGAGTACTTCGACTCGTGGGGCGCCCAGATCAGAGATTCACTTTTAAGTCTGCTTCGCATCAATAATTATAAAGAAACCTAAGAACACGAGTATTCGAGAGCATTTTCAATCGCGTTTTCAGGTTAAAAAATATCCATTGAAAAGTTTCCAGTTTGGGTTTTGTCTAAGGGAAGAGTCCATTGCAGGAGACTCCTGCGAGACATTGCACAGGTTTATATATGGTACTATTAAGCATGTTGAAGTAGATGTTGATTAATTTTTTTTTGTAGTATTAACATTTTACAACAGAGATGAAGAACATTTAAGAGAAGGTATTATAGAAGTCTAGGCATCTACAGGGCTTATGACCTGTCAGTAGCTGGTTTAAGTGGCCACTTTACACACTGTGTAACATTCACCATTCTGCCTATATTTGAACATATATTTTCCTTCAATTATTTCATCTGTTGATGTTTGTGAAGTTAAAGAGGTGAAACCTGGCCACTAAAGTGGCCACTTAAACCAGCCATTGACAGGTCATAAGCCCTGTAGATGCCTAGACTTCTATAATACCTTCTCTTAAATGTTCTTCATCTCTGTTGTAAAATGTTATTATAAACAGCTCCCCAGGGAGTTGAATCCAGTCCTTGTCTACAAAAATTTGGACAAACGCAAATTATTGTTGATAAATTACCTGGTCCATGAAGAAGTATAGAAATTGAAAAAATAATATTTTCATTTCAGTATGTAGGTGAAATAATTCAATTAGATGAATCTCACCCGCATAAATAAAGGTTTTAGCTCTTTAACTTCACAAACATCAACAGATGAAAGAATTGAATGAATATAGATGTTCAAATATAGGCAAAATGGTGAATGTTACACAGTGTGTAAAGTGGCCACTTAAACCAGCCATTGACAGGTCATAAGCCCTGTAGATGCCTAGACTTCTATAATACCTTCTATTAAATGTTCTTCATCTCTGTTGTAAAATGTTAATATAAACAGCTCCCCAGGGAGTTGAATCCAGTCCTTGTCTACAAAAATTTGGACAAACTCAAAATATTGTTGATTTATAGTATTTTTTGACAATTTGCATGCTTCCACTTTCTATTTTATTGTATCTCAACTCAACACAGGGCTCTTGGCTTCGTAGAGTTAGGGATACGTTTTTTTTGTAATATGTATCTTATGTATGAAAATACATATGTATATATACATATATATAATGAGATTTAAAAAATTGTTAAAAAGTTAGACCTTAATGGGTTAATCATGAGAAGGCCACGGTTTTATGTGAAATGCTTTCATTACTTATGATTTGCTTATCTATGGGGACAGCTGAAATTAAAATTTCAATTAAAGCTTTTTTGTGCACTATTTAATAATTCGTTTATTTTTTGTGGTTGGGGACTTTGATAAGATCTACGTTATTTTTGAGAAATAATTAAATAGACACGTGACTAGCGTGAAGAAAATAACGTTTCAATTTGTGGGCAATTACAAATACAAGAGTTACTAGATACTCCACCCTGATGCTGCAAAAAAAATAAAAAAATAAATACAACCTTCGGTTAAAGAGGATTGACCTACGACTCGGTTAAAGTGTACAATCTACTTCCATTATCTATAAGGACAATTAGTAAGTTCTCACAATATAAAATTGCTATTAAGAAATGGATAGCGGAGGTGGGTTGCGCACGGATCGATGAGTGGATCAAGCAAAATAGGTAAAATGTGTGCACTGTTTATGAAATTTTTTGAATTGGTCTGTATAAATTGGTTATGTTTTTTACGAATATTTTTGTTTTTATTGTTTATTATGTTAATTATAATTAGGTTAATTGTATTAATTACGTTTTTTTAATGTTCTTATTATGTTAACTTTGTTAAATAGCTAATCTTAGGCATGTTTCCCTCGGCACGGGACACCCCAGTGAGGGAACATTATTCTGTATAAAAAAGAGAATACAAACAATGTAAAAGTATAAATAAATAAATAAATTGCCATCCTTGCCTTCATTGCTTAACCGGTTAACTATCATAGGCGCGTTAACGCGCTCTGCGGTACCGTGCTCGAATAGCTGGCCATAGAAAAAAAGCGCGTAAAGACGCGTGCTCTTTTACGCGCTTTTCGCGTCGAGGTCAAGTATTCCGAATGGTTTTAGATTTCGTACACTGGGACACGAGGTGTTATTGAAATTATCGACACGACAGCGGTTCAAATGAGATTTTCTAAAATTTGCCTAAAATTTCGCGGCCTGCTAAGAACTACCGTCGCATTACCTAGCAGCACATAAAAGGTTAAGAGGAAATTCGGTGAATAGGTATTTGAACATTTTTTTTCTGTCACTTTCTCGCAGATGCCTCCCGATATTGTGCGAAAAAGATAATTGTACGTCAGACTGATTATGCTTCACTAAAATCGACAAAATCGCGGGTTTTTTGTATCATTTTCCGCTCCCCGAAACTAAACCGAGTATCATTTTTTTTTGTAAACCGTACGTCTGAAGACGGCGGATATAACTGGGCTTCTTTATAAGTTTTTGGATGGTTCTAGCCCAAAAAAAAAAAGATTTACCAAAAAAGCAAAACAGTAAAGAAAATGGTAAATATCTACAGTATGTAAAAATAAACACTACTCTAGTGTCATAAACCAGGGGGAATTGGAATTGTATAAAGAAAAGTCAATCCACGTATCCTCTTAAGGCTGTAGTCTTATATTCATATTGACCATTCGACGGCACCAAAATTTTGCTAAAAACATAGTAAAGAAATTTAATATTTTCAAGCAAAATATTCTTCTTTAAAAAAATAACTAAATTCAATAAAATGGATTTGAACTAAAATATTAAAATTTCACAAAACGATTATGTAAGGCGTTATCCTAGAAATTAAGAAAAATATCACAAATCAGTCTTAAGCTTCATCCTCGCTCTAGTTCCTAATCCAGGGAGAAAATACGCGATGGTCAACAGAATTTCATCATGAGTATATATATATATATACTTAAAATACTTAAAATAACATTGGTACATTAGCATATTACAACAGAGATGAAGAACATTTTAGAGAAGGTAATATAGAAGTCTAGGTATATACTGAGCTTATGACCTGTCATTGGCTGGTTTAAGTGGCCACTTTACACACTGTGTAAATTCACCATTCTGCCCATATTAAAAGATCTATATTTCTTAAATTCTTTCATCTCTTGATGTTTGTGAAGTAAAAGAGTTATATGTGTTTGAGTTGTACATTGGTACATGTTTGAAATTATTTTTCTAACCGGTCGTAAAGCCCAATCACGGTGTGAAATTACAGAATTTGACACTTAAGCTTCAAAAAAGTTATCCCTGGTTTTCTCACATTTCCGAGAATCTTTATTTCTTTCAGACCTCGGTATTTTTATAAAATATAACAATGTAATTCGACCCCTTGGCCTGTCATGTAAAAACTTTGATTAAATGGACGAATTAGTTCGAACACGGGGGCTTGGTCGTGGGTGTTTTAGGTCAAGTAATTATTTGAACTAATTCAAGTGAATATGTGTACCATATATACGATTATGTGTACATGCGGCTCATCCGATAAAATAGAGTCATAACTCAAAAAAACAGAATTTCTAGGAGAGCTAAAAACTAAATGAACATCTTGTCTTAAAACAATGTATCTGTCAATGGATTTTTCATTTTCATTTTTGAAAGCAATGCCGATGAACATCGTCCCTACCATGAAGAAATAAACTACAAAGGAATATGGTCTACAAAGAGACCACAGGACGCAGCCAACGTCAGTCAGTTTAGTTCACGTCAGACCAGCTCGACGACATCCCACAGCTCCAGCATGTAGTTCAAGTGCAGTTACTTTAACCCATCATCGACGTAACACTCGTTCGACATAATTCATTATTTATTCGCCATGTAATAAATAAACATCAAACAGCAATCTCGTGTCTTCTCTGTCAATCTCTAATTGAGGTAGGAACTCCAACCAATCCCTCAACTACTAAATCCTATATGTACACATTTGTTTTTTTAAATGGATAAATTTTTTTAAAGAAAAGCTTGATTGACACAAAGAAAAAAGTTGGAATATGACACCGTTTGGGAACGGCGTGGCGGCGTTCAAAGTGTACCATACAACTATCAAGTAAGTAAATCTTAAAGGTGATTCTAAAGGAAAATATTCAACTTATTATTCATAGATGGCGCTTTTGTCATTATTCATTTTAAAAATGCCATTTTTACGTTTATTTTCAATGGAAAATTTACAAAACTCGGTTTGCGGAAATTTTACACTACATTGATTGTAATAAATACCATAACAATATAATTTAAGCCTTTTTCATAAAATGGTGTACAAAACAAAAAATAAGATAAGTTATTAAAACCAAGGACCTTTGAGCCGTCAGACTGTGACACTTGCTAGCCACGGGACCACAACCCGATTATATATGACATTTTCTTAACTGATGTTTTTTTTTTTCATATACCTACACAAACATAGCACATTCGACTAAAATTTCATATCAAATTTTATCAAATCAACATTGCGTACATTAAAAATGCATTTGTGTAAATTTTGCGAACGCGCCAGCACTAGATAAACGACCTATGCATACGCGACTAAATTAAATGAGAAATTATTTTTATAAACCAGTGTAACCCATATCTTAATGCCTATACACTGAATATATATAATTGTATTTTTACTATATGGAATCGCAGCGAAATTCAAACGAATGCAGAAGAACCGTGTGTATGATTTATTACCACACCATTAGCAACAAACAAAGCGATAGTTGTCCCTGTCATGCTCATAAGCGCGTCTGAGCGCGAGAGAGACAGATATTATTTTCATAATGCGGATGCCGTGCGATATCATACTATGCGCTTATTTACAGATACTACACAAGCGCAATGTGTAAATGTATTGTAAGCGCCAGCTCTTGTTAACAGACCAGTGGGCATAAATGTTATACTTAGCAAATGAAACGAGGTAGCTTTGACATGGCATAAACAATTTTTTAGTCCAAAATAGATTTCATTTCGACGGGGCGTATTTCAAAAATGGTTTACTAGATTAAATTAATTAAAAATACAAATGTCTCTTTGACATTCATTAGAGTCGGAGCTAACCTTAAATTCCTCGAGTCGCAATTTAGTAGCAGTACCTCCGAAAATGTTTTTGAAGCTAAGGTATTAATCAAAAACGTTTAAATTTGTTTGTAAAGGGGTGAATAAATTCAATTCGATAAAGTGTTGTACTTATTTTTAAAGGCCAGAACGTTCATGAATGTAAATTGTAAATTCGAAACCATATTTAAAGGTTGTTATTTTTTGATTTGACAAAATGACTAGCTTTTTCGTTTTTAAACGAAGTATTATTATACAACAACAGAGATGAAGAACTTTTTATAGAAGGTGATATAAAAGTCTAAGCGTCCACAGGGCTTATGACATGTCAATGGTTGGTTTAATTGGCCACTTTACACACTGCGCAACATTCACCATTCTGCCCATATTTGAACATCTGTATTTATTTATTTTAACGTAAACGGCAACTCTCCCACCATCTCTTTCGTCCACTTCAAGACCTCTTGTTTCACCTCCTCATCATGTGAGTCTTCAGAAAGGTGAAAATATAAAAATGGTGGTTCAAAATGTCCCATTCAAATGAGTTCAAAGGAACTCGCGAGCGCTAGCGACCCGATTTAATTTGTGCCTGCTCTGTCAGTTGTTTTAGGACCCATCTTGAGAACTATTTTCGATATTTCAGCGTTTCTGTAATTGTTTCGTATAACAAAGGTCTTGAAATTCGTGGGAACATCGCAGCCATTTCATCTACGGTCAATCGGCGGTCTTCACGAACAGTTTCGTCGAATTTTTGCACCAACTCATCGTTCAAGTTGTAGGTCTTCCACTCCTTTGCTCGTCATAAATATGCGTCCTTCCTTCATTGAACTCACGACGCCACTTAAATACGTTTGTTCGATTCATAGAACCTTCGCCATAAACAGTTTTGATCCGTGCAAAAATTTCAGTCTGAGTTTTTTCTTCCGCGAGAAGGAACCTTATGACAGCGCGCACCTCGCACTTGGCGAGATTTCTTATCAACATTTTTCACGGAAACGAACACTACGAGGCAAGTTTTGGTACTAACGAGGGTCGCCAGTGCTCGTTGTGTTCAGGAGACTCCCCACTACCAATTTGTCTTGCCAACTTTTGTAAATAAAATTCTCACAGCACGAGAGCCAAACAGTTCTCTTACTTTCTGGATATGCCTCATACATAAATAATGACTTTGCTGATTTTAAATAAAGTTTGTTTAAATGGTATTTTATTAGTTTCGAAAAATAAGGGTGCGTCTTATAATTGAGGAAACAAGGTAATTAAAAATTAATGAGTTTTTGGTTACATCTATAATAATACATTTATGCTGTGAAAACACTCCCTCTACATACCGTTTTTAAAGGCCAAAGATCTTCCTATCGGTTTTGCTAATACTAAAAAAGCATTTCTGTCAAAAATCTAGTAGTTTTATTTATTTCCAATTTTACAAACCATGATTTTAATCAAATTGATCACTTCTGCTTGCAGTGGCCCTCTTGCAATGAATTTTGCATATTATGATTTGAGCGAAGTGTGGACATGGAAAAACAGGGATGAAAGTAGGCTAAATTCTGTGCGATCTCTCAGGCAAATGTGTGGTAAAACTATGTACGATAGATGCACAAATGTTGAGATTCGTACATTATATGAGGCTGTGACAAGCATTATCGACAAAATCAAGAAAGGAGCTCTGCGCTGGTTTGGACTTGTAGAACGAATGGACAGCGAAAGAATGGCTAAGAATATTAACAATGCGAATGTTGATAGATGCCAAAGTAGAGGAAGACCGAGAAAGACATGGCATGATCAAATTCAACAAATACTTGAAGATGGACATGTCAAAAGTCGGAATAATCGGCGCGCGTGCATGAGAAGATGTATGAATGTAGAGAAGCGAGATCTGTATGCAAAGATAGAGTGTTGTGGCGTTCTATCCTCTGCCTACCCTTACGAAAAACGACTTGATGGTTTGTTTTCATTTTATACAGCTAAAGTCAATAAACATATGAAATGTCTAAAAAACAGTGATTTTTCGGAGTTTGAAAAGCATATTCTTACAAATAATCACTCATTTAACTTCGAAGATGGTATCAAAATTTTACGCGTAAATAAAAAGGAAACACAACTCATAATTAATAAATATTAGAAATTAGAATGGCTGTTTATAACAGTTTAAATATTATTAATTATCAAATATACCTAAGCAATAGTCATATTTTGAATATGTTCCCTCTACCTAAATCCACACATAAACCCCCCGCTTGTACCCCGTCTTTCCTCCCTTAGCCACACCCACTCTACCCTCTCTGTGTACATTTTATATAAATTATGTTAGTTTGTAATTAACTCTGAAGCAAGCATAGTGTTTTGCTGAAATTAGTTGGTAATTATTATTATTTTTTAGTCTATTGTATTAAATGGTAGATTCTCGTTCTTTTTTTCTTTACTGGCTTGAAGTGTTGACTACTATCATTTATTATAGTCAATGATCACAGTAAAATGGATTGTTAGTAATTCAACCGAAAAATTATTTTACATGTGTACATTGTAAAGGCAACACTACTTCTTAATGCATTTTGACAATTGCATGAACTGACGGCTGAACGGGTGAACTTCTTCGCTGTCCTAATACGCCAGTGGAGCCTACGGCAACGCCTAAAAAGTTTCAATAATACAAATCTTTAAGGCACTGCAGGGTGGATCCACTCACCCTGTTTACGCATTTGCTACAAAAATACTCAGTGCTACTCTATCAGTTTTACTCGTAAAATTAACCCAATATTTTTTGACTACTCTCTTGGTGATAAAATATTAAGTATATTTAACATTATTAAGAATCTCGGGGTTTATTTTGACACAAAATTAAATTTTAAACATCATATAGATTACATAACTCGTAAGTTACTTAAGCTACTGGGGTTCCTAAAGAGAGTAACCAAACCCTTTGAAAAACCGGAAACTGTCATATGTCTATATATGAGTTTGATTCGCAGTAATCTTGAGTATGCCTCATGCGTATGGAGTCCGCAATATCAAAACCAAATAAATTCAATAGAATCTGTTCAAAAAAAGTTCTTAAAGTACCTTTTGTATAAGTTCCAAATTTCTAACCCACGTTCAAATTCAAATTACGAGCAACTTCTAACTATTTTTCATTTTAATTCTCTGATAAAACGCCGCGTTGTTTTCGATGTAAAATTTCTGTATAAAATATTAAACTACAAAGTAGATACTAACCTCCTAAATAAAATACAAATAAATGCAGGATTGAGAACACTCAGATATCGGGAAATATTTAAACTGCCTTTGTTTTCAAATAATGCTACATACCACACACCTATGGCCCGCATGTGTCGGGAATATAATATATACTGAATAAAATTGACATTTTTCATGATACACTCTCAGCTTTTGCGAATAATTTCTTAGGAATAAATCTTATTCAATAAGTACACACTTACAACTTATTTTTTATTGCATTGTATCCTGTATAAACAAAAATATAAATAAATATGTATTACAACTTAACGTATAAATCTATTTTGTGTAATTCTATAATTGAAGATATATATGCATGTTAAATTATTTCGACGAATGCTTTTAAATTGTATGTTTTCTAGTATGTATGTTCTATGTTTGTTGAATTACCTAATAAAATAAAATAAATAAATAAATAAGAATGTTAAACCGCCATTAGGACATTATTGTTTTACTCGTAGAGTAAAATTCGTAAAGTGGATGTATTAGATTATAGCAATATATCGTCGGGATCGTAAAGCAACGACCTGGAGTTGCGCGTTCGATTCTCGCCAGTTGCAAGAAAAAAATCCAAGAAAGATTTTTTTCTCAATTGGTCTGGGTGTTGTGGTGTATTTATTATTACCATCTTCCATGCCTCCTCTATCCCACCTGCTGTCAAGCCTTAAAATAAAGGCTTAGCGTGTTAATCCTTTAAAAAAATAATAAATCTTTTATATCTGCGATTGAATAAGTTATATAATATCTTGAATTTGTCCAAATGTTTGCAGACAAAAAACTGGATTTCACCCCCTAGGAAGTCATTGAATGTAACATTCACCATTTTACCTATGGTCGAATAACCATATTTCCTCAATTCTTCCATCTATTGATTTAAAATAAGTTAAAGGACTGAAACCTTTATTGTTGTGAAGAGATTATTTGATCGAACTATTTCACATATTAGGCAACGCCTGAAAACAATTTTTGAAATTTATATAATAAAATAAAATGAAATATAGAATGTTACATAGTGTATAAAGTGGCCACTTAAACTAGCCAACGATAAGTCATAAGCCCTGTAAACGCCTAGACTTCCATATTCCCTTCTCAAAAATGTTTTAACTCACTGTTGTAATTTGTTAATCTTAATGACTCTCTAGGGGGTGAAATCCAATTTTATGTCTACAAACATTTGAAAAATGAACAATATTTTGAAAATTCAAAATATTGTTCATTTTTGTACTTATCAAGTAGTGAATACAGTGTAAAAAAAAATTAAACCGCCCCCGCGTAAAGTCGAATAAAATAACATAGCGTCGTTGTTCTACGATCTCGGCGAGAGCTGTTTTTAATAAACTATTGTGTAATAATCTCATAAACATTTTGTTTCTGAGCAATTTTAATTAATGAACGCCGTTTTAGCAGTGTGATAAATTAAGTTCTCATTACACCATAAAGATTAGAACTAACCGACACGAAGAAAACTCTTAATACAAATAAAAAACAAACATTTATTCTTTGTTTTCTCTGTTTTATTTTCTAAGGAATGCATTTTTTAGGTGTTAATGTTACTAAAGCACGCAAATCTACTATTAATCTTCTCGGGTTATCCATTGTGTGAAGATAAAGTTTTTAATCCATCTGATATACCAAGAAAAGTTGACATGAAAAACAACCCGCGATAAAATAAATCGTTTAGAAAAATACGGCGCTTATTTGGTGACTAAATTAAACTTGACGGTTTTCTTTTATGAATATTTAATATGTGTACATATTTCATTGTAGATATTGTTAGAAAAAAACATGTGTAATGAGTTATTTATCCCACACCCAGTAGTGCTTAGGGCACACTAATTCAGGGCATTTCAATCAAATGTTACCTACATGAAGTTGATCACTAGGGTCAATTAATATTGCACTGAAAAATCACAGTTTTCAAAAGAAAAACTATGTTTATATGTTACAACAGAAATGAAGAACATTTTATAGAAGTGTAGAATATAGAAATTTGAGTGGTCACTTTACACACTGTTTAACATTTACCTGTTTAAACACCTACATTCCTTAAATTCTTCCATCTGTTAGTATTTGTGAAGTTAAGGAGCAGAAAACTTTATAAAGGTTTCAGCCCAGAAAATACGTTATTAGTTTATACACTATATCGGTTTGTATACTATAAATATGAATGTAGAACTTTTGGTTTCCAAAATAAAATAAAATAAAATAAAATAAAATAAAATAAAATAAAATAAAATAAAATAAAATAAAATAAAATAAAATAAAATAAAATAAAATAAAATAAAATAAAATAAAATAAAATAAAATAAAATAAAATAAAATAAAATAAAATAAAATAAAATAAAATAAAATAAAATAAAATAAAATAAAATAAAATAAAATAAAATAAAATAAAATAAAATAAAATAAAATAAAATAGAATCGAATAGAATGTTCTTATTTCTGGATCCAGTTCTTGTATATAGAAGTTTGGATAAACTCAACAAAGTGTTGTTAAAAAAACTATGTGTTTACGTTCTTATAATTTATTTTATTTTGATTAATTTAAAACAAAGAATTTACCCAAATATTTAAATTTTGGTGACCATTTTAAACGATATTATGTATCTTTTTTGGGTGATACCGTGTATGTTGGATTTGATCCGGCGTTTCGGCTACCATTGCAGGAGCCATCTTCAGGGAAAACTGTGTAGATGGCTCCTGCAATGGTAGCCGAAACGTCGGATCAAATCCAACATACACGGTATCACCCAAAAAAGATACATAATATTGATAACAGTGACCGTGAAAACCTTCGCACTCATTTTAAACGAGTTGTAAATAAAAATTTAAAAACAAGTTTGGGTAGAATGGGGTCCGAACCCCTGACCTCTGATCTGTGAATCCGCGACACCAATCACTAGACCAATTGCGGTAAAATTGCGTTTAGTGAAATTAAAGAAAACAGTATTTTGTATTTAAATACACGAGATAATAGGACCGCGAGAGCGTTTGTAATACCACCCCTGAAGGCGTCTACAGGACGCCGAGAACCTGATGCCTTGTAAAGTTGGCAAGCGTGGTTAAGGCTCTCGGGAGGCATCCGCAGTATAAAACCCAGCCAACCGTATCGCCTCCGCTTTATGACAGTTATCACCGGAGTTTGCTGCCTCCGTTTTTTAATTACTTCATTCCTTACAAAGTCGAACCACCGCACACCCAAGATTCTTCTGAGACACCTACTCACAAAGCTCAGTATTTTGCTGTTTTGGACCCTGGTAAGGTGCCATGATTTGCATCCGTAGAGGAAAATAGGTGTTTTGCAGACGTCATAGGCGGAATTTGAATTTATTGAATACAGTACTGAGCAGGGGCGAACCATGTATAGAAGCTTTTATGCGCAGCTTACCATTTTATTTGACTATTCATAATAATGTTTTACGGTAACTTTATTTACAGAAAAACAAACAAATAATTACTCTTTCTCATAAACTTTTGCCATTAATAAAACACGCAAATAAATAATAAATATTAATAAAACACGCCCAGCGTTAGCGATGAGCCAAGTAACTATCCGATTACAACAGCATATTTCTTCATACAAATAAGTGTACTATATTTTGAACTTGTTAAACCCAGTGACGGGATTTTTCTCATATTTTAAACTTGCAGATTACACAAATTCTTTGAAGATTCTCTATTTGGAAAACCGCATTTCAAACGTAATTTCTTAATGACTATTTTTCTTTGAGATAAAACTTTTGACGTATGACTCGTAACATATGTGGCGCTCGACGCGGCCGTTTTTGGTATTTTACATTTCTAGAACAAATCGGCCAGTTGACATTTCAATAGTAATAAGAATACCTTATACTTACTGAATTCATTGGGCTATTTGATAAACTTTTATATAAATTATGTGCTAAATTAATGGATAATATAGCTATATAATATACTTTATCACGAAGTTACGTCGTTTGAGTTGATTTCATAGATGAGAGATGTTTATCTCACAGAACCGCAGAAATATAGCAATTTATAGTATATATCACTTACATTATATTATGTACCTACTATGTAGGTACAAATAAATGATTTTTTTATAGCTTACTTCTAAATAAAATGACCGTTCGCCACTGGTACTGAGTAGAGTAAAATTATGCAACACATGAAAAATTGGATAAAAATACATTAGGTAAATAAATTATGTAACTTAAACCCAAGTTGCCTCTTCTTTAAACCTGTGGGCTCACGCCGTCGTGGAAGGCCATGACGATCTTTAGACTTTATTCGGCGGAATTAAGGGGCGCTGGATTGACGTGGGAAGAGGCAAAAATGCTGGCTGGTGATAGGGTTTCCTGGAGACAACTGGTGATGTCCACATGCTCCACTTAAGAGTGAATGTGGAAAAGACGAAGAAGAAATAAATTATGTACATGTACCTACATCAATAAAAAAAAAACAATCTGAAGTTTTGAACTCGAACCTTACGTGCTGGAAAGATTTGGAAAACAGATTTGATGAGAATCATCTTGTTTAGTTCAATATTCAAAAAGTTTAACTTTGTAGATCAGTGTTATTAATCAATTAAAACAGTGTGGCCAAACTCGAATACCGTCTGTCTGCACTGCCGTTTTATTGAAATGCACAATGAATGCAAAATAAAGCGGTATTTTACGAACAGGTTCGTATAAAGGGCGCGAAACGTCATTTTCCCGTGAAATCCAAAATCCAATTTGTATCGCATTTGAGACTAGCGCGCCATTACAAAAGGCAGACGGGGAAATAAAGGTGCCGAGCGAAATTCGCACAAAGTGCAGTGGAGTACTCGGTCCGCCGCCCGCCGGTAGTTTGCCTCTGTCTATTCTTTACATTTATTTTAAAATCGTCAACTGTTGGTGCGAGAAACAACCAATAAAAAATCGACAATATTTTGAGTATGTCCAAATGTTTGTAGACAGGTATTTCCTTCCTGGGGAGTTATTTGGATTTTTTTTTTTTTTTTTTTTTTTTTTTCCCTCTTGTTCCCGTTATTCATTGCTTTGCTTATGCATACAAAGCTTTTTTCCTGGTATGTATATTTTGCACAATAGTTATTTTTCACGGGTCTGAGTCAATTCCCTCATTAATTTTTTTCATTTTTGTAACTATGGCCTTTAGAAAGTCAATGTATTTTTCGGAAGTAGCTTCATTTTTTATAACTTCCTCTGGGTTTTCAAAAATTTGGCTGAATTGTGCGCACATTTGTTTGCAGTTTAACCTCTCGGCATCAAACATAGGACAATCTAGTAATATATGGAGGACGTCCTGAGAGCTAAGTCCATCGCAAGGGCAGCAATCGTTATCTCTTTTTTAAATCTATGAAGATACTTTCGAAAAGCACCAACATGGAAAATGAGCGAGTGGATGAATTAGCGAAAAAAGCTTCTAAAATGAGAACTCTTCCTACCTATGACCACATTCCTATATCATATATTAAAAAAATAGTGCAAGAAACATCATACTATACTTGGAACAAAAGATATTTATCAAGTGATACAGGCAAAATAACGAATTTGTTTTTCAAAAATATAAAAGATGCCGAGATATTGGATACTTTTGGGCGGACTTACGAGCTGACTCAAATGCTTTCAGGTCATGGTGCTTTTCGTTATTTGGATTTAAATTTGTTTTTACTGAGGGGGACAATTGAGAAGGCACATGGAAGTCTAGGCATTTACAAGATTTATGACTTGGACCTATACTATTAATATTGTTAATTTAACTAACTAGTGTAAGAAGTAAATAAAATCCGGCGTTGCCTTGTAGGTGAAATGGTTCAGCCTGATGAATCTCATCTACATAATAATGGTTTCGTAACATATGTCACAAAAGTCAATAGATGGAAGAGTTCAGGAAAAGTGGATGTTCAAACACAGCCAAAACAGTTAAACCCTACAAAAATGAAAAATTCAGAAAAGGGAATCCGAGTGGAAAAAAGTCCGCCTCGCTGTATGCAGCCCTCATAACCAAAAAGGTAGCTATTTGCCAAAGTCGTATTTTTAGATAATACACTTTTGAGTATTTATCAACTTTATGTAATGTTTTCTAAACTGTAAAAATTAAAGAATGTCAATTGTTTCCAATCATAAAACCTATATATGTCATATCTACACTGTGTTTTTGCCTATTAATCTCTAGATACTCTGTTTTTGCATAAAAAAACGTTTCATTGTTATTCGTTCTGAATTTTTTTACTGCTTTTTGCTTTAAGTCAAATGGTTCAAAATTTCTTACAGAAAATGACCTGATATTTGATTATTTTCGTGATTATTGTCTAAAAGCTGCCGTTTTTTTAAAAGGGCAGTATAGTGGTTGGCACATTCACATATCATGATTGAGGTATTGGGTTCGATTCCTGGGAGGTTGATGTAAAAAAAAACATATCGACACATCCTACGTACAACTGTGTAACTGAAAAAAGTCAACTTTACAGGAGAGCGTTTTAAAGATTTTTTAAAAATCAACTCGTGATATTTCGCTGTTTTTGATATAACGCTTTTAATTGAGTTATTTGATTTGTTTGTCGCTAATACTGGCTTATTCTATGAGATTCATTGAAATTTTTCACGATTATCTGCCTAGTTACATATTTTTACTCTGTACTTTATTTGATATCTTCCCCTAAAATGTTCACTTACACAGCGTTTACCACTAAATCCTAATTAAATACGGTCTTATATTTGTTTATGTATCGCTGTCACAACAATCATATTAGATTATTTTCATTATTTTGTAAGTATGCCTGTGTTTTTTAATTTTTTCAAATTTTTGACGGAGTCTGTGCATTCTCTCGCTGTCCGAGGTAGAACTGAGCGACGGGCAGATCTCCGTCGCCCGCGCCGCGCCGCATTACCCCCGCGTAATAGTCTGTAGATGGCACGCACTTAATTATTCCTCGGATTTTGTTTTGGATAATTTATTTTATTTTACAATACGCCCAAGGAGCATTTACAAAAAATTTACAGGTAAGTACAAACATAGTAAGTAATAATTTAAAAAATAAACAACGCTTTTTTGTATACATGTAGAAACAATAAAAAACATACTGCTATGCAAAATAAAAAGTGAAACTTTACATACCAAAAAAGAAAAAAATATGGATAAAATAAATGATTGAATTAAAAAGCAAATTGTATATATACAGTTAAACATTTATGCTTTTTGAAAAAAACAAGTTCCAACGATTTTTTTTATTTTTTTTATATTTGATATTAATGTTTCAAAGGTGTATATTTCGAAAATGACAGTCGTATAACCATGGATGAGGCAGTTACACAGTTGTACGTAGGATGTGTCGATATGGCGATTTTTAAATAACAATAAAAATAACATTCATACATTTGTCATATATGCCCTTCGGTTCTGTCAACTTTTGACATGACCAGACTTAAGATTTTGTTTTATCTGATCCTGCCACATCTTTCTTGGTCGTCCCCGTCTCACGTTACCGTTCATTTTTACCATGTATACTTGTTTTACCATTCTTTCATCATTCATTCGTTCTACGTGACCAAACCATCTCAGAGACCTTTTCCTAATCTTACCAATTATTCCTCACTCAAATTTACACTCTCGCCTGATTTAATCATTCATAATCCTGTCATGTATGGATTTTCCACACATTCGTCTTACAGGTCGCATTTCATTTCATTTCATTTCATTTTTTTGCACCACAACAAGCCAGGAGGCCCAATTACTGTGGTGAATTACATCGCAGAACAACCAGGCTTGAGAAAAATCATATTTTTAATTTTTGTGTTCTCACCGGGAATCGAACCCGGAACCTTCTGTGCGTGAGTCAAGCGTCTTGACCACTACACCACAGAGGCCGCCAACCGCGTTCAACCGCGTTCACTCGGCTTTCATCCTTGCTCTGCCAGGTCCATGTTCCACTTCCATACATAAGCGTTGGGACTAAAACTCTGTTGTGTACTACCAGTTTAGCTTCGATTGACATATTTGTATTAGCAATTTTGTTGCCCGCATTCACTCTCCTTTCAACATCTTTTTCTACTCTTCCGTCTCTTAAAAACATGTTTCCCAGATACACAAATTCTTCTACTTGTTCAAAACATTCGTTGTTTACATTTATTATGCAGTTAGTAACCTTACTTCCCCTTACAAATACCATCACTTTTGACTTACTTTCGTTCATCACCAATTCGCTCTCCGGGCATACATCTTACATTAAAAGTTATGAGATTCGTTAAATCTAGTACGTCTAACCAGCCGTTTTTAATTTATTTTTAAAAATGATCCCACTGGTTGACATTCCATTTTATTGTGTCGAGTGGGGTTATATGGGTATATTTACATATGTGAGTTTGTTTCACCGTATGCTGTGAAGTGTCACCATCCGCGAAGTAACTGTACCAGAAGACGTTTGTCAACTTATTTCTACCTACATAATAATGTTACGTGTTATATCCTGTATTTTATATCCTATTTTGTATCAGATACTCCTTACTATTATGCAAACGCAATATATAGTTTTTTTTTTTGTAAACGCCGATTTTTCACCAGTGAACTGTATTAATTTATGAGGAAAACCAAAAACAAACCGACACGAGTGTTCACTTAGAGATTACACACGCGTTGACTTATGACTGCGATAACTTAAGCACGTTAATTATTGTTCATTGTGATTGCTATTTAAATAATCACACTTTGCCTGTTTATCTGAGAGAGCTCATCCAACCTCTTTCACAACACGGACTATCTCTTCGTTCTAGTAACGAGAGAACCCTTTTAATACCCTGTCATCGCTCTAATTTTCTTGCCTCCTCTTTCACAGTAGTAGCCGCTCGATTGTGGAATAATCTACCCACTAATGTTAGAGACCCCCCTTCTTTATTTACATTTAAGTCAAGATTGAAATGTCACTATCTAAATATTTCAATTGTTCCTTTATCCTTCTTCTTTCCTTCCTATCCCCTCTCCTCTCTTCATAGTATAGTGTTAATTTTTTTTTATATATATATTTTTTTTTTGTTAATCTTTACTTTTAATTTTTGTATAAAATTGTAAGATTCAATATGTCCATGTATTTATAATTTTCTCAAACTTAACGGTTTGGGTAGGTGGGCAGAAATTGCCTCAAGGCAATATGTCCGCCCTTTTATGTATATATATTGTATATGCATATAAAGTGTCAAATAAAAAAATAAATAAATTGCTCAAATGCTTAGCATGTTTTTAAGCACGTCGATAGTTATTTGTGATTGAGCTACTGGACTGATACCTGAAGCGTAAAACTGACTATCTTACCTTCATGTAACAAAAATAATCAAGATACGCTGCGATTATTTACTAATGCAGTACCCTATGCACTATAAGGTGCGAAAATGGCCGCGTTCTTCCAAGTCACGTTCTCGTCCTGAAGTTCTGACATACACTGCCGACGAACAGTAAGCAGTAGACGTCCAGGACGTCGAGAACCTGATGCCTTGTAAAGTAGGCAAGCGTCGTTAAGGCTCTCGGGAGGTATCCTCAGTATATGACCTAATCAACCGTATCGCTTCCGCTTGACGACAGTTGTCACCCGAGTTTTCTGCGTCCGTTCTCTTATTACTTAATTCCTCACAAAGTCAAACCACCGCACACCCAAGATTCTTCTGAGACACCTATTAGAATTTTGCTGTTTTGAGCCCTATTGAGGTGCCGAAAATAGGTGTTATGCAAGCGTTATATAGGCGGCATTTTATTTTCACCGAGTAAATATCCGATCTCCAGGCAGCCTTCATACCGTTGAATGTGGCACCTGCTACTCCTAATCGAACTCCCAGTTCTTTTTGAAATCTGCCATTTCTGTTACATATACTCCCGTGTATTTTTGTAAGAGTATTAGACTAAAATTTTCCGTGTACTTTTTCTGATTTTTCAAAATTATTTCTCAAATATGGCAGATAAAACAATGCGCTTTATGAATTTCTGGATGGTCCAACTCTCATTTGAAGCTATTTATAAATAAAGAAAATAATAGAGACTCGCCGCCTTTGGTAAATATCTACACTGTGGAAAAAAATCACTGCACAAAATATGGGAATACTTTTGTATGAAGAAAAGTCAGACCACGTGTCCTCTTAATGAGAGTAATTAACCAGCTCGAGCGAATACGTTTTTAAATATATAAATATTTTTTTACGAAGAGGTTTGGATGTTATTCAAATTCAAACAAAAATCATCGTTTACTTTCATAGACTTTTTCACCGACTGAATAAAATGGATCATTCAGAATTTTAAGTGTTTCCATTCAAATCTAGAGTTCCCGCGTTTCCCGCCAATTTCAATCGTTTTAATACACCGTAAATCGGCGCCGTTTTTTCCAATGTTATTTCAGGGGATTTATTTTTTATACCTCACTGTGAAATTTTTATTGTGATTAGTTTGCCAATAAATTATGTATGGAAACGTTTGAAAGGCGAATTTTTAGTGAATAATAAAATAATCATTTTATCTAATATTAATAATTTCAAAACCTCATTGGAATGAATATGATGAATTTTAAACTGATAAACGTTTTTTTTACTATTTTTAATTTAACCATTATTTTTAGCTGGTTTTTGTAGTCCGCCTCGTGGCGTAGTCAGTTCTTTTGACTATCATAAAAGAGGACTCGGGATCGATTCCCGGCATGGTTGACATTAATTATCTATTTAAAAATGTATTTTTACAACAAGAATATTTGAAAGTAGTTATGCAGAAAGTAGCCTGTCCACAATTTCGAAAAAAGTCGATATTGGTGTTATCGGGTGTAGTAAGGTCAATTTTACGTTCTGTTAAAAACACCCAGACCACTTTCATACAAAAAACTGTTTTAATTACCTTCTGAAAATGGTGTCGATTACAAAAACGGCATTATTCAATTCGCAGAAAAAACTCACAGCACTAGAAAAATCTTACGGTACTTTAAAAATAATTAAAACTGGTCAAATACATAATTAGATTATTTTTGTATTATAAAAAAACTAATGGTTTCATTGTTTATCGTTTGTCAAAGTCAAAAACATTCCAACAACTCTTTTCACAAAAGTGCTATTATCTAACATTTCTGTTTCACTTTTCTATGACTGGCTGCTTTCTGTACGTTCTACTACGTTTTACTACTTCATTGCATAGTCCCTAGACTGTTACCTGAACCGTAAGACTGATCATCTTACCTTTATGTTACAAAAGTTATCAAGATATGCTGCGGTTGGTGTATCGATGCAGTGCCCTATGCACCATTGGGTGCGGAAAGGGAATGATGATAGTTTCTGTATCTTTTGTACTCTATTTTTCTCTTTTTTTAATCTTTGTTTGTAACACAATGCGTGCCGTTAACAATAATTTTATAGTATGTCGCGTCTAGAAATATTATATATTTCTCAAATCATCAAGGCGCCGCAGCTGTAGACCCGCCTATATGGAAAAAAAACATTCTAGGATTATCAAAACTCATTCTCAATATATTCCAAAAAAAATAATTCATGGGACGATCAAAAAATGTAATATATCCCTATATTATAAAGAGTAGTTTTCTTATCTATAAAACAATTATATGTACGGAATAATCAGATGGGGTGGTGCTTTTAAAACAAATATTTTACCGGTTGAAAAAAATAATTATAAAAGTTATTTTGAAAAAACCGTCTACTTTTCCCACTGTTCAATTATTTAAAAAATTTAAGGTTTTAGATATAAAATTGCTATATAAAAAGAATTGTTTGCTTCAAATACATAAAGATAAAATAAATAGTAGTATTTCTAGGTCTCAAAACGTAAGTACGCGACCTAGAACAGGTGGTAATATCTTAATTCCTAAATTAAAAACAACTACTGCACAACATCATTATACTTGCAGAGAAATATTTTTCAATTATTTTTTAAAATAATTAAGAGGATAATTTTTTTTTTTAAATAATCCATTTAACTAACAATGTCATCCGTATAAAACGATAGATAAAAAAAGATAAGATTACCAATGAAGAGAAAAACTCACAAACGTCACAAAACTCATCGTACAAGAGATTAAAGCTTGAAAATGAGTCATCTGAAGAAATAGAAAGCCCTGTCTAGACTTCCATATTCCCTTCTCAAAAATTTTTCCCTCTCTGTTGAAATGGATTTAAATAGAAAGCATTGAAATATTTCAAATTAATTTGAAAAAATATTTTCTTGGAATTTTTTTATAAAAAATTGTAATGTTTTTAAGGGTTGATATTAGTTCTTAAAATGTGATGAACTTACCTAATAAATCATAAATAAATAAAAAGAATTCATGAAGTCAACTATAGTTAACAGCAAAACAATAGGCCTTAGATACTCAGGTCGAGAATTACAAACGCAAACCGAAACTATACGTCACTCGTTTTTCGTTAAGAAAACAAGAAAGAAAGAAAGTTTGTGTCGCTTCTCAAAAATGTTTTCCCTCTCTGTTGCAACAAATTTAAATGTGAACTATCATCAAAGACTTAAAGACTAACGTTAAGTATTAATTTTAAAGATCGTACTTTGAAAGCCTTTTTATTATCCATTATAACAGGAATCCCATCGTTTTCACGTACAAAATAAATTCTTTACCCTTCACAAAAAGTCACAAAGATGTCAGACTTAGATGTTCTATTTGATGAAAAACCGAGTTTTATTGAACATAATTTACAAAACATTACAAATAAGAGCGCGAGAACCTTGGAATTTTTGCTGCGGACGATACGGGATTTCGAGTCTATAAAAATAATGAAAACATTGTATTTTTCATCAATTTAAAAATAAATATACCGATCGAATAAATATATTACGCATACTTAAATGAATATTTTAATATTCCAATATTAGAAAACAGGTTTTTAATTTGAAATAATAACCTAAGTGTTCGGTTGTTGTAAACTCATAAATTTTATTGGTGTGCCTTGTCGAGTTACCCGATGTAATACTGGGGCCAATCATCGACCAATTACAGCGCGCATTCTCCAGTAGTACGGATGTATGTGCTTGCGAACCGATATGCTAACATCGATGTCTTTGAGTAAGTATTGTCATTTAAAAAAATCAATGTTTATGTCCCGTATCAAATAGAAATAAATATTCGGTTTACTCGTATATTGTATTGTAATATTATGTACCAAGGTGCTTTAAAACTTTTAATTGTATTTTTTTATATGTTTGTAGTTTATTTGTTTATCAATTTTTTTTTTTTATCTTATGCCAATTTTTCCCTCTTTTACAGCTTCTTTATATATTTTTTTCCAACTATATTTCTAAGGCTATAAAAAAATGGATAGTGGAGCTAGGTAGAAGTAAAATGGATTGTCTCATTCGCCCAAACTAATATTGAAACAACCGCTCCACAAGTGTATAGCTTATGTTAGGTTTTTTGTTATTTTCATTGTGCGTTTTGTGATATAAATAATATAGATGTACATATATACCTAGTTTTTAAAACTGTAAATATATTGTTAATTATCTCTGTTTATTAAGTAAGTCTTCTTTGTTTATTCTCGAATGTTAAAACATTTAAAAAAAAGTATATTGTTAAGTGTCCTCAGCACGGGTAACCCCAGTGAGGTCACATTATTTTTATTATTAATTATAGTTTGTAAGAGAAAAATATGAAAAAATAAATTAAAGACGATTCTATCTTTTATCTCTTGATAGTGCATTTTTCAAATTTTACGTTGTTTATATATACGTGTTTTATATAAAATGTTTGTTTGTAAAAGCCTTATGTGCGTGAAAATTTAATAAAATTAAAAATTATAGGTATAAATATACAAAGAATAATTTATGATTTTATATAAAAATACTCGTATTAGGTCAGTTATTTTTCTGCGATCCTCCAGAGTAGGTATATTCAAAAAGTTTAACAAAGACTGATATTAAATACTTTTGGTTTTAGTAAAATTTTAAAATATAAAAAAAAGTCGAAGCAATTATTGTATCAGCTTTTTATGATTCGGTCAAAATAAATAAAAATGCCCTACGCCGGGTTTGCAAGTAGTTCTCTCAAACTGCCTTATGTACAAGGGAATAAAACTATTTGAAGAAATGCCAGAAAGCATAAAAAATGAAATTAATGTAAATATATTTAAAATTAAATGTAAAAAGTATATATGTGAAAAATATTAGGTGGTATATAGTGTAAATAGTGAATATAATTAATGAAAATGTACATATGAAACAGTTAATATTATAAATTAGGATACTAATTGTATAATAGTGATAAACAATGTTAGAATAAGTATAGATGTAAATATTGTGTTGTAAATATATATTAGACTATGTTACATAGAACTAAATAAATAAATATCAGCAAGTACATAGATACAAAATTGGCACATAATATACTTTTGAATATTACACTGAAGGGCTGAAACCCTGTAAAATTCTTAACTCACGCATTTATTTCACAGAACATTTCTGTTTCTAACTATTGAGATCCGCGTATAATTTATTTTTTGTATACAATATTTGAATAAGAGAGAAGGGATTTTCTTTTGTCTCGTGTCTTCGAAAATCTTCTGGGTATCTTTAATCCGAAGTAGGGCTCGCAAAGTTAATCGCAATTACGAATGTAAAAATTACATATTCATAAATGTGCCTACTGCTGGTAACTAAGTTTAGAAGCGGTGCATGAATATTTATGGTACTGTAGATTTTGGAGTAATCTAATGTGTTATGCTAATGTTATATACCATTGACTTCGTCTGCCATTCAAACAATTATTAACTTGTGTGCAATTCGTATTAACGCATATTATTTGTGGACGATTTAAAAAATAATTGTTTGTATGAGGCATATCCAGAAAAGAAGAGTATTCAATTTTGGTTTTCAAAAATATATATATACAAAACAAAATACAATACATTGTTTGTATTTATATTACTTATTTTATATTTATATTACGTAGTCGCCTTCCCGTTCTATGCAGGTTGTAAGTCGTGGCACAAACTTTTTGATGCACTCCTCGTGGAACTCTCCCGCCTTCTCCTTCGTCCACTTCAAGACCCCTTGTTTCACCTTCTCGTCGGTAATTTTTTTTTTCACCCATTTGAGTCTTCAGGAAGGTAAAAAATTGAAAATCTGAAGACGCTAAGTCAAGGGAGTATGCAGGGTGGTTCAAAATGTCCCAACCAAACGAGTTCAAACGCATCTTGGTGGCGTTAACCGTGTGCGGGTGGGCGTTGTCGTGCAACAAACACACTTTTTTTGTCAACATTTCCCTCCGTTTGTTTTGAATTGCTATTTTGAGCTTTTGTAGGGTCTCACAGTATTGTGTCGCAGTAATCGTCTCCCCTTGAGGCAAAAAATCAATCAAAATTATCCCTTTTCGGTTCCAAAACACGGATACCGTGATTTTTTTTACTTAAATTGAGATTTCGAATTTTTCAGCAGATGGAGAACTAGTGCGCCGCCACTGTGATGACTGTCTTTTTGTCTGAGGGGTGTAATGAGCCACCCATGTTTCATCACCATTCACAATGGAACTCAGGAAATCCTCACCTTCCAATTGAAATCGCTTAAGGAACTCGAGAGTACTAGTAACCCGATTCAATTTGTGCTGCTCTGTCAGTTGTTTTGGTACCCATCTTGAGCACAATTATCTATGTTCCATCGTTTCTGTAATTATTTCGTATAACAGAGATCTGCAAATTTGTGGAAAAATCGCAGACATTTCATCTACTGTCAATAGGCGGTCTTCACGAACAGTTTCGTCGATATTTTGTACCAACTCATCGGTCACAATTGAAGGTCTTCCACTCCTTTGCTCGTCATGAATATTCGTTCTTCCTCCATAAAACTCGCGACACCACTTCAATACGCTTGTTCGGTTCATAGCACCTTCGCCATAAACAGTTTTGATCCATGCAAAAATTTCAGTCGGAGCTTTTCCTTCCACCTAAAGGAACCTTATGACAGCGCGCACCTCGCACTTGACGGGATTTCTTATCGACATCTTTCTCATAAACGAACACTACGAGGCAAGTTTTGGTACTAACGAGAGTCGCTGGTGCTCGTTGTGTTCAGGAGACCCCCCACTACCAATCAGTTACAGCGCGCATTCTCCAGTAGTACGGATGCATGTGCTTGCGAACCGACATGCTAACAATATCGATGTATTTGAGTAAGTATTGCTATTTAAAAAAAAACAATGTTTATGTTCCACATCAAAAAGAAGTAAATATTAAGGTTATATTGTATTGTAATATTATTTACCCAGCTGCTTTAAACCTTTAAACTGTATTTCTTTCAAATGTTTGTATTTTATTTGTTTAGCATCTTTTTTTATTTTAAATATCTTAGGCCAATTTTCCCCTCTTTTACAGCTTCTTTATATATTTTTTTTATTCTGATTTTATTTATAAACAGTGTGGTCAACTTTTGAAGAAAAAAAAATCTTACAGTACTCTTACTTTCTGCATATGCCTCGTTGATTAATAAACAGCCGTAGCCAAATTATACAAAATGTATAATATAGTTTAAAAACATAGTAGAATATAGTAAAGGGAAAACGTAGTTCATAGATATGGTTAAACATATTAAAAATAAAACACAGTAAATATAAAAATTATAAGATGTGTGATGAAACAGTGAAACATCGTTAGAAAAGTATTAAAATATAAAATACACATATTATGATGTATCCATAGGGACCTTAATTGTGTATGTTATATGTGTTAGTATACATAAAATTAATTTTACATTGCGAAGATTTGTTCGCAGAGGATCGATATATGAACAAAAATTGAAATATGAAAGAATTTACACGAATTCGTCTTCCCAAACCCACGATCCTCCATTCACAAAACCAATCACTACCGGCTAGGCTACAAAGGTAAAACATAACTAGTCCTAATGGGTTCGAATCTTACTATAAATTACGGAAATGAATTTTAGAAAAATAAAGAAATAAAAACACCAGTTCTTACAGCATATAAATTTAATCACAGAAAACATTGTACATTTATTATTGTAGTTGAATTTACAACCTGATTTAAGAATCATAAAAACGCAAATATTTCATTACAAAAGAGAATACTAAAAAATAAGGTTACTATAGGTACTAAACATATATTTAAATACTCTTTCGCAGAACTTTAAAGATCATAAAAGTATTGATAATAATTACAACAACCTTCATAAAACTTCCTTCTGGTCATAATTTACACCCTTTGGAAGTTGTTCTTCAGCCTGTAATTCAGGACATAGTGAAAAAAACGCAAAGTTTAAGGAAACTCGGAAATATTGTAGCTGGTATTTAACTCTCGAAAGGGCTTAACTTCGTTAATTTCCTCGGGACAGCTTCTTTAAAGGGGTGCCTTTCATCCCCTTAGGGTACTCTGAAGTAGCGAGCATATAAATTAGGGTTATTCTCCACTACATTGTACTAAGATATATCGATAATTTTTCACAAATTTTTATTGGCGGTTCTTTATGTTTTCAGGGGTATAAAAAACTCATATCTGTTTGCGAAATAGAGCCAGAAACCTGCACAAGTGTTTCGCTGATCTGAGGTAAAAATTCTTAATGAGAAAATCGAGTTGAGATGGGTCCGTTCGTTTGCCTATCATTCTTGAAGTCTTGAGTTCAATTCCTGGTATGATGGACGCGAAATATTGATGTTGAAGATTTTTTAAACTGGAAGATTTCATTGTTCCTGGACCGGCACCTGAAGTGAAGGACTGATCATATTACGTTCATGTAACATATGATCAAAATACGCTGCATTTAGTTTACAAATTCAGTGTCCTATGCACCACTGGGTGTGGGAAGAAGGATGGTGATGATGATTAAGACCCATCATTGGCTGGTTTAGGTGGCCATTTTACACACTGTGTTACATTTACCATTCTGCCTATGTTTGAACATCCATATTTCTATTAATAAAATAAATAAAAAACGACTTTATTTTTCAAACACTTATTTTTTGTTTTTCCTGCCGACCGGTTTCAAAGCTGCACGAATTTCTTTATCAAGGTATACTTAACTAATGAATCTTATCCACTTCTAGGTTTAATGATCGTATCAATCTCACTTTACACTTACCATCTTTACAAGAGCAACATGACAAAAAGACTTAACTTTTTAGCTCCATATGTTTCAATGCATATTTATTCGATAATATTTAGTAATCACTGTTAAAGTAAAACAGGAAGATTCATTAGTTAAGTATACCTTGATACAGTAGCTTGTATACCTTTGAATCCGGTAAAAAAATACGTGGTTTAAACGTGGTTATTCGTGGTTGGTAATTTATTTTATCACAATGAATAACCACAAATTCATTGCTTCAAACATGAAAAAAATATTTTTTAAATACCCATATTTATCTGCTGATGTATGTGAAAATGTATATTTAAGAAGAAAAAAAACTGTAAATACTCGAGGAGTTTAGGATTCTGGGATATCAGCTTGGATGGAAAAGGAATAGCTGAAAAATGATGTGCTATGTCGAGGAATAGAAAGTGTTCTCTCCTGAGAAGAGCGAAGCGAAAGGAAAAAAAAAGCTTTAGGTAAGATTTGACATTTTACATTGGAAAAATAGTATTTTTTCACCCCGTTTTTCTTTGCATTACGGAAGTGCAGAAAATATGAAAAATTTATTTGAAAGGTACAAACAAAATCAAAGCGCTAAAATATTCTAATATTATATTTCGAATCACACCCTCGTGTCGATTAGCCAAACCTGAATTATTGATTGAGAATTTTTCCTTGTGGTTTTGACAATCATCGTGTCAGCTTTGAAAATGGAAACATTATTCCTTTATGGAATTATTCCGACATTAATATTATATATTAATCCACGTCGTGATCAAATGGTCAGTGCGTTTGCGTACCATGCAAGTAGTCTCGGGATCTATTTATTGGGAAAACTGTTTAAAAAATTTTTTTTCAAAGTTTCTGAACTGGAAATGAAGTGTAGGACTGATCATTCATTTTAATGAAACAAAAAATATAAATATACGCTGCGGGAGTTGGTGTGCCAAAGCTGTGCGGTATGCACCATTAGACGAGGAAGGGAACAATGATTCACCTTTTGCGCGGTGGGCATTGGTTTCCGGGTGTGCCGACTGGGCGTATGTATGAATTATTAAATAAATTATTGGGAATTAAAACTGAGACTACAAACGTTGTTGAAAATTTACAATCATACCACTAAATGTATGAAAGTGTTAAGTAATATCGATTAATTTCTTGTTAAAAGCGATGCCAATGAATAATTTATGTTTTAATTCTGTTTGAGATGCCATTTATCAACACGATCAATAGCTCCACATAATCCAGCCTTTGACTGATGCCGTTTTAATTCTAGGCTTTGGTTCCGTCAATATAAGACTTATAATTTATTATCTTCGATTAATTTATATTCATACTCGATGGTACACCCAGAAATTTTGTATGAATTATTTTTATTAGCCTCGTGGTGTAATGGTCAGCGCGTTTGCCTGCCATGCAAGAGGTCTCGGGTTTGATTACCGATTTGGATGATTTGAAGGGTGTTCTTAATCTAGAATGCCCTTCATAGTCCCTAAACTGGCACCTTAAGCGAAAGACTGGTCATCTTACCTTCATGTAATAAAAATGATCAAGATACGGTGCGATTGGTGTACCAATGCAGTGCCCTATGCACCGTTAGGTGAGAAAAGGGAAATATGATTTTTTAAATTTATTTATTTTATATATTTCATTCATTTCATTCGTTTCATTCGTTTCATTCGTTTCATTCATTTGTAGCTTTTTAAAAGCCTACAACTGACAATTTATACGGAATCAAAAAACTGTTCCCCATCTCTGTTGTAAAATAATCATCGTTATTTTCCTATTCGCTGTGGTGCACTGTATTATATCTAAGCGCTGCGTACAGTATTTTTTTTTAGATGATTGGTAAATCCTATGAGTATGCTCCAGATACCAGCCCAGGAACAATGAAATATTGCAGTGTAGAACTACTTTTAAAACCAATTTTACACGACCGTCCCGTCTGTATTGGGGTAGGCAGAGAGGCAAGATTGCCATATAATTCTGTGTTACCACTAGTAAAAGACGGAATATTCTAAAGTTCAGAAATTTAAAAAAAACATGGAGAAATACTGTTTAATAATTATTTTTTCATAATTTATGCAAATAAACGAATAGTTAAGCCCTGTTGTAGCAAAATAAATTTAAAATCATAAATACGCCGCTCATGTCACGCGCGTGCATCCCTTATCACTGTCATCAACCGACTGAAGATTGAATCTGTTTTACCCAACACTCGCCACAGAACAGCGTCTCCGTCTTCCTTGTTATCAGTTCTGTCTTCGTGCTCTCTCTTATACAGATGTGTTGCTGAATTAGCGGACATTTATTCTTCGCAAAGCAAGGATAAATATTTTTAGTATTAACATCCTGCATAGTTATATAAATTTTACTTTGCAAATCCGGTGTAAAAATGACCATTTGTTGAATACAAAAAATACGAGTTCATCATTTTAAAAAATTAGAGAGATATATTAGTGTCCTATGTCGACTAGTGTGACATTACAGCCACACAAAAGTTAATCATTTTAAGATGTTAGAAACAGATTAATGAGAAAATTCAGTGCAAAAATTAGAACAGCAAAGTTTCTTGAAAATACAAGAAAAAAAATATATGTTTTGATAAAAACAAACTACTTTAAAATGTCATAGGTTCTGGTCAACAGCGGTTTAGAATAGCCAATCAATAATGTGTTGTTATAGATTACCGGTTTCCGGGAAGCCATGTTTAGCGTGTTGTCATTCGGGATTCTCTTTTTAAATGTCAGTTCAACTCTCCGACGGCAGTAGTCTTTTAACAAATAAAAAATAATGAAAAAATCACTGAACTTCCTTATTAAATTTCGGTTATTTTGCTATGGGAAAATGTTTATACAATATATTTGTTGAGCCCTTAGGTACAGATTGATGAAGAGTATAGAAGTTATTTTGCACAAAATATAAACGCTATTTTTAGGGTAGATAGTATTATATACTGTATATTTATCTTTTAACCCCTAATGTACTCTTCAAATTAGGTTCACAAAGATTTTTTCCTAAGAACCCGACTATAATGTAAACTTATTTACATAGACAAAATTTAGCGCGCATAATCTGCCATCTCACTGTGTTCGTAATGGCGCGACGATTTTTACAACGGGACGTCTTATCTATGGAAAGGTTACTTTTCATTTCCCGCTCAAATCTCCGGAGGGTTCTGGAAAATTCCAGCCTCGTCCAAGGACACAATATGTATAAAGATAAAGGTCTCCGATACTAAAACGTCTGTTCACCTTTATCAAATCTTCCAAGACAGAACTAGTTACTTAAGGTAGATTACTTTTACTATAAAAATCGCGAAAAGTAATAAATCATCGCGATAAACTCCCTACTGGAAAGAAATCTTAGTTATATTATCTCATCACACCATTTTAAGATTTTTTGAACAGGGTGTAAATGTGTTCGAGATAGTAAAAAAGCCTTTTTTGTTCATTTTATTTAAACCAATCGACAGGTTATTAGATTAACTCTTATAGATAAGTATATAAACAAGTATTCAAAACGTTAATTGAATTTACATATAAAAAGTTTGATCAAAGCGTAAGTTAACTATTTGATCGTCTAGAGTACTTTCATATCTTCAGTTAAGAATTCAGAAGAATTTTGGCTGGTTTGATATTCTTGCACAAATTAATATCTAACTGTATAGATGCCCATGGTATTCTTGCTCAGATTAACCTTAATGTACCGCTAGGCTGCTTATTAAATACCGGCATTCAATCGGAAAGTCAGGCCGGTCGTTCGGTAGTTAAAAGCTAGCCCTTTGGAAACGGTCGAATTAAAAGCCACCGGATTAGGTTAGGATAGGTTGAATTAAGTTAAGTAAAAAATATGTTTTTAAAATTATTCCAAACTATCCTGACCTACACTCTGGAAATTACTAGTAGCATATGGGGTGCCTATAAAACTAGTCAAACTTATTAAAGGCCTTCACTCAAATAGCGAATGCTGAATCAGATTCAACGATGTTGTCACAGATTGGTTTGAGGTCACCACCGTAGTTCGTCAAGGTTGCGTCCTTGCACCGTTCCTTTTTATAATCATCATGGATAAGGAATTCAATTCCACTAGATTTAGAAATATTCATCTCCTCCACCCGAAAACTCTACGACCTAGAATATGCCGATGATGCGGTTGTAATTTACGATTTAGTCAGGGGTATTCAGGCTACTGTAGATGCTACTGTAGCCTAAATAGGTACTCCGCATGCATGGGTTTAAAAATCAATATTGCAAAAACCCATGTACTCTGTAACACTTCATGCCTCGATGCCTTAAATCCCCTGACTCTGTCAAACCAAGTCATCGAAAGAGTCGAAAGTTTCAAATACCTGGGAGTATATGTTACGGAAAATGACAACTTTCAAAAGCCCCCCTCCCCCCCCCTTTCACGTTTTGGGTAGGTACATCGATATAAAACAGGGGGAAACGTACGTCACGGTAAATATATCTACGCACTTAAGTGACATAGCTTCAGTATGACGTCATAGTCAAAGATAAAATTATCCCGACCGATTCCGAAAATACACTACCGATCCTCCCCACCATTAGGTTTTTATGTAAGTATATCGGTTTGTACCGTCGCGACGGGTCTAGTACCCCTCCGATACACATATCTACAAAGGTTAGGTCATCAGTCTTACGCTACAGGTGCCAGTCCAGAAATTTTGCAGTGTAAAACCACCTTTAAAACAAATATTTCACTTACACCAAGAATTGAACCCATGAACTTTAAGAGTGGTAGGCAAATGCATTATCCACTTTGCTACGAGGACATACATATATCTCCAATCGATTTATTAAAGGCCAACAAAATCAAATAAATATCATTGAAAAAAAGACTTCATATCTTTAGTTTGAATCCAGGATAGAGCGTGTTTTTTAAAAGAATGAAAATTTTGAAAGTTTGGAATCAATAAAATATTATCAGTAAAAAAAGAATTTTAAATTTTTAGGCCTATAAAATATGCATGTCTCTGTGCGAGCCTTGTTTTACAATGTGGTATTTCTAACACACGATTCCTTCTTTAAATTGATCTATTTGAATTACTTGTAAATAAATTTTGGTTCTTTAATATATATTTTAAACATTTTAAACCATCTGCGTGGCATGTGATGTTAATGACCTTATCTCCCTTAGTAGATTCACTACATTTTTCATTTACAAAAGCGTTTTTTAATATATGTATTCTGCTTGTGTAAGAAAAGGTTTTTGGCGTATATATTGTGGTGCTATATTTAGTTATAAAGATGCTAAATTTGCTTTGTTTCTTTGTTGTTCTCAATATGTGTTATTTTTTTAATGTTAATATTATTTATGTCCCGAATTGAGCTGTTGTAACTTCTGGGAATGTAATTCAACGTATTATACTTGTAAAATACTTTGTGTTATATGATTTATAAATAAAAAAATATAAGAAAACAGTATATTGATCTTAGGTCTAAAAGTTTAGCTTCTTGGAACAATTGTAAAGAGGGAAAAGTGCAAAAAATTTAATCACTAAAATCAATAAATGGAAGAATTTAAGGAATATGAATGTTCAAAGATGGGCACAATGGTGAATGTTAAACGGATGTGTAAAGAGGCCACTTAAACCAGCCAATGACAGGTCATAAGCCAAGACGTCCAAATTCCTTTCTTTAAGGTATTCTCCATCTCTGTTGCAATTTGTTCATTGACCTCGTTATATACAGTAGACGCTCTTTATAAAATAAATTCTATTATACAAATTTATAAACAAGAAAAAATTAAAGAATTTGAGATGAATAAGTCACTCAAATACCAACATAATATTAAAATTCCTAAATTCCACACAAGTCATGGTCAAAATAGCCTTGTCTTCAAAGATGTAAAAAATAATAAGAATCTCCCCAATTAACTAAAAACTATTAAAAATAATAAATCAAAAAATAAAGTAATTCTAAAGAAATTTTTTGAACACGTGTAAAAACTACATTCAATTTTAATTAGTATGAATGTATTATTGTTTTATGTTTTTCTTTATTTATCCTATGTTTTTATTTTGTTTCTCATGTACTCGTATATTTAAAATTACATAAACTCTTATAAATAATCAACCACCACAGTGGAAGTCACTCCCCAAGCACAAGAGTTAGTCTCCTTTTTTGGAGAGTTACAGTGATAACATTTACTAGATGTATAAATTAGATCTGTATAGGATTTTAAAAAACATGTACCTTTTATGAAATTTATTAACAAAGAATAAAAAACAAAAATAAACTTATTGGATTTAATTTTATTTTTATTCCAATTTGGAGTTAGAGTTCCTAACTTCTCGAGTACGAAGAAAAGAAAATTACAAAACAGTTCCGTTGGGATTTACAAATAATCCATCGGAAACTCAAATCCCACGACTTGTTCAACTAGAAAATTATACAAGTTATTCATTCCTAGGGACACATTCTGCTGATTCCATGTTGATATTTAATAAAAACAGCCGTACCATATTGTATCGTTTACATAAATAATATTGATTCTTAAAATATTGTGCTAAAAAATTCCTCTGCAAATGGTGATGTAAAGCCATGATACAATTAAGCAAAAGACGAGATATTTTGAATAAAAAATCTATTTTAAATTATTATTGAAAACTTGTTTATTAATGAAAATTATTGAAGAAATCTTGTTTTATTTCGTTGATAGTATTGAATTGGAATCGTAAAATCCACTCTAAAATTTAACCTATTTTTAATGTTATACCCATAAAATTACGAATAGTCCAGAAGGAGCTTAGAATAATATTTAAATACATCGGGTTGTGTCCAAAAAGCCCTCCACTTTGCCCAACTTTCACCGCGCGCATGCGTGAAGTCACCGTGTAATGTTGCCAGATCGCAAAAAATATAATAAAATTTTATTTTACACGCAAAAACGTTAAAATCACAATATGAGAATATCGGAACAATATCATATAAGACATTCTAAAACGAGACTAATAAATCGAAGACTGAAATTATGCAATAAACTTCCAGACAAAACTAAACAAAAGACTCGGACAAGTTTTCACAAAATATGTTAAAAATATCATCATCTTGATATAAATAATTCCTCTGTATGTGTGATGTCATTGAACTCTTCCTCAACGGCTTAACCGATTTACGTGTGGGTTTCAGAGAAATACATATCTTTGCGCTGTGCGTGTAGATATTAAAATCTTCAATCTAATACGTTAAAAAAAAGTAAGAAGCATAAATGTTTTATTCATCGATCAAACAGGGTTGCATTTGTGGAGAACGCATTTACAAAAAAATGGAAAGATGTTATTTATTTATGTATGAAAAAAGATTGTTTTTGAATTTTTCCTAACAACATTTGTTTTTTGCGGATCTCTTTCAGGATTTTTTTTTTTTCTTAAATTTTTTCTTAAATTCCTTATAATTTCTACCCATTTATTTATTTTTACTGGATTTTTAGTAATACTAAAAAAATATTAAATTCAATAGATTTTTAAAAAACGTATTTCTACATAAGTACACCCCTCTGTAGGTGAGAAGACCGGAGTTTGATGTTTGCAAAAAGAATGCCTCTCAAACTAACCATAATACACGCTTCACATATAATGATTGTTTGATAGTACCAAAAATATGTAATAAGTATGGCAATAGAACTCTCAATTATTTAATTTTAAATTTATTTCCAAAAGAACTTAAATTTAACGCACGATGTAACAAGAGAGTAAAATAAGAGAGAGGCTCCTCGATTAAAAGTTAAAAGTGAATAGTAGCTTATGTGTAAATATTTTAATTTTTCTTAGACTTGTATTTAAAAATAAATATAATTATTCATATATATTATTATTTTTTGTATATACATGTATATTCTGATCAATTCATTGTTTTTATGGATAACATAATATTATATAAGTTAGTTTAAATATAAATCTCCACCAACAAGCTCCAGAAAGTAGCTTGGTGGGATTTAAGTTTTAGTAAAAATATGAAAATTAAAATGTTGAAACTGTAAAAATGTATTTATAAAATAAATGAAAAAAAAAAAAAAATAAAATAAAATAAAAATCAAAACAACAGAGACACGCCAAAAGTGAATATCTATAGGGTGTAAAAAAACAGTACTCTAGTGCCATAATCCAGGGACAAAATTCGGGAATGCGTTTATATTAAATTGTCGGCCCGCGGTGTAATGGTCAGCGCATTTGCCTACCATGCAAGAGGTCTCGGGTTCGATTCCCGGCATGGTTGATATGAAATATTATTTAAAAAGGTGTTTTTACACTAGAATATTTCATAGTTCCTGGACTGGTACCTGAAGCGTAAAACTGATCACCTTACATTCATGATCAAGATGCGCTGCGATTAGTGTACCAATGCAGTGCCCTATGCACCATTAGGTACGAAAAGGGAATGATGATGATGATAAGTTTCTATGGTCGCTATCCCAGATTTAAACCGAGTTTAACTCTATTTTATTTTATTTTATTTGGGAAATCAACAGTTCTACATACATATTTATAGTAAACAAACAGATATAGTGTATTAACTCAGAACTAATAACAGATTTCCGCAAAGTAAACAAAGTTAGTAAAGAAAATATATTACATATTAAATAAATATGTATAAGTTTATACTTGTGTTATTTTTATGTACTCGTAAATATTTTTCAATAATTAAAGTTTTTTTTTTTTTTTAAGAACAGTAAGTTATTGTAAATTGGGCAGGATTAGGACAAGGATGCTTGAAGAGAGGTTTATAAGTAATACTTTTTGCTGATCCATCATTATTCTACCACTATTCTTAAGCATAATTTTATACCCGATTTATAGGTAAGGCCCGAAACCTTTAGCATACAACGCTTAGCGTCGTACCCTCAAATTGAAGTTATTCGTCAAAGGCGAATCGTGCAAAACCACGCGCCACGGTAAAATTACCCAGGGCGGATTGATTTTCATTGATATATTTGTTTTATTTAGCGGAATGATTGACTTGACCTGTGCTAAAAAAATTTGCGTGACCGGGCAGATCGAAGAATTTAGTTCTCTTTGTTATTTTTTTTTACCAGTTTTTTTCCCAAAACATCAATTTATATCGTGAGTATATCTAAATCATTGTAATCAAATACCGAATTCAAGATTTATATTTCGTTTTGACTAGTTGATAATCTTGATTTATGCGAGCTCATTTATTAATTCAGTTTAATTATTTCTTTTCGTGACATTTAAGGCAATTGAACATTAAATAAAATCAGATAATTCTGAAATTCATTAATTTATTAAGCCCTTAATTAATATCAAAATTTGTAAATTAAATATCACTTTAATCAATAAATGAAAAGTACATAATACGCTTAAGTAGATACACACATTAATATGTTTCACACACCCTCTAAAACGCACCCCATAAAACATTTTACCATGAAACCAACCTACAAACATTTGAACATATATCGTTTGATAAATACACAGATTTTTTTGTAATTTAAAAAAAATATTTATTTCCAATTTTTTTTATTTAGTTAAAGTAGAGTGGGGTTCGAATCCCTGACATCTGATCCGCGAGTCCGCGACACTAGCCACGGAACCATAACCCGATCGAATTTATTCCTCAACATCAATATTCTCAACCTTCAAAGTAATCACAGTAATATATCCGCTTTCGCCAGTTTTTTATTCCAATATTCAAAACATTTCTGGAACACACTTTTCAGTATGGCCTTCAAATATTTCAGGGATTCGGTTTTAATCTCCTCTTTGGTCGCGAAACGTCATCCTTTCATAGTATTGTTCATCTTTGGAAACAGAAAAAACTTTCAGGCGGCCAAGTTCGCTGACTACGGTGAGTGATATCAATGCGCTCTGGATTTTTGTAAAAAAGTCGCGAACACGTTGAGTGGGCTATTGCTCTGGAATAATCTTGAAAATTTGCCATTCACACCGAAATGCGTCTTACAAGTTTGTCTGTAAAAAAACAAACAAACCACGCCTACTGCGAAAATTTAACAGATTAATAATTTTAAACATTGTGTACCAATCTAGGAAAAAATAATTGGCGAACTAATTCAATAATAAGAATTAAAATTGTAAAGTACCTACTTGCTTTTTCAGGCGTTACCTACTAGGTGAAACAATTTAACAATAATAACCACCTTATTGAGTCAAACCGCGTTTTTGATAAAAAATACCAATGTTTAATTCCTTCACACATGCAGCAATGGTCAAAAATAAGATAAACTTGAAATTTTAAAAATAAACCGCTTAAATCATTGCCCCGATAAAATAATATTAAACGATCAGGTAACACACGTTCATTCCCCATTATTGTATCCATTAAAATACAAACAATGAAACTACTCGATAAGAATTAACTGCCAGGAATTTCGCTTTCAGAGAATCACTTAATTACCCCCGGGCCCGGGGACATAGCTGTCAATGGAACTATCAACCAGCAGCCCCTGTTATAGTTTTAGTAAAATTATATGTACTTCAAATATATTTTCACTATAAAACATTTATTTATTTTATAAGGTAAACAAATAGTATGTTCACAAATATTGTCAATTTCTTTGTATATTAGTGTAGTGTAATAAAATTATAAAATTTTCACCGGTGTTTATTATATACATTCAAACAAAACTTAAATTCATACAATTGTTATTACTTTATACTCAATTATTTTAATTTATTCATTTATTTCCATAACTATATAAAATCATGATTCACAACCCCAGCTTGCACTTGTAAATAACATAGAAATTTGTTTAGTCTCCCACCAGTCTGACGATGTCGGTCACGACGAAACCCGGTCACTGGTAAAAATTTATCTATAAAAGTGGAATAAAACTATATACCTATTTTTTAAATTATAATTATTATACCTTTTGTTGGAAGTCTCCGGGGTGCAGTGGTCAAGACACTTGACTCACACACGGAAGGTTCCGGGTTCGATTCTCGGTTAAAACACAAAATTAAAAGTGATTTTTCTCAAGCCTGGGTGTTCTGTGATGTAATTCACCACTGTAATTGGGCCTCCTATCCTGTCGCAGTACAAAAAAAATGTATTCTATTCATTGAAAAAATAAGCTATTTAAATCTGCTATTTTTATCCATAATTTCAATAAAAAAATTCATCGAAACAAATTCAAATAATTCATCTCTATCGTATTTTCCTTATGAAATGCATTGCACAGTTTTGGAGCTATTAAAAATGAGTGTCTTTGCCAAAGTCGGGATTTACATTAAGGAATTTCAAGTAAACTATTCAATCTAGATCTTGATTAGATCTATCAAAATTTTTAGGAAGGAATTTCAAGTAAACTATTCAATCTAGATCTTGATTAGATCTATCAAAATTTTTAGGAAGTATGTTGGCGCATAAATACATATTTTAGACATTGCGGCAATAAATTTCTCTTAGCTTCAAAATTTCAGCTTCCTGAAATAATTGGTTAGAGGGATTTTTATTTATGTATACGTCCAATGGGCATTTTTATGGACACATTTTATACATAGAAAATTATTATAAAAAAAGTATAAAGACTCAATGGTTTGTAGTAGACTTTGTGAAAGTGGAAGCGGGAGAAAGGTATTTATAATTTATTTATTTTTATTTATTAATAACAAATATAATACAATATGACAACTAAATACAATTTTTTACATCAATCAAATACATATCTTTACATTAACGTTTCCCATTACGTTAAAGAAATAAACAATTCTTGTGTACATAATGAGGAGTGACGTCTTACAATAGATTATTTTATTTTAATTAATAATATTTTTAGGATAACATGAATAAATTACAAAAAATATATAAACGATGTTTTCAATCAGTGTTGAATAAAGAAGAAGTAAAGATGTAATTTTTCACTTCTCTTTTAAATATATTGTATTCCTGACTGTACTTTTTATTATCTTTGTTCATTTCATTAAAGAAAAATATTCCTCTGTAAGTATGTTGTGCAGTAGTTGTTTTTAATTTAGGAATTGAATTTGATTCAGTGATCATTTGAAAGAAGACAACTTGTTATTAAATAAATCACGACTGGTATGTTTGTTGGCAGACCTAAGAATTCTGGGCATAGGGGAATGAAAACCAAAGTTAGTTCTATGGTTATCGGTATGAAAGAGTTTTTGTCTGAGGTTTCTCATTGGGATATTTAATTTTATAAAGCTCAGTAGTTCAGGCGCATCAAAGAGTGAGTTGAGAATTTAAATAGGACTTTGAGTATAAATATAATAAAGTGTAAATTTAATAATTAAATTTTTGTACTGTTCTTAGGGTTAAATATGATTATAAAAGGCTCCTCCCCATCAAATTATTCTGTAAGAAAGAAAATATTGTACAAGAGCATGATAAACCATTTAACTAGTGTTTGGATGGACATAACTAGTTAAACATTTGAAAACATAGGTCAAATATGTCAATTTGTTTTAATTTTTCAATTTGATTAGTCCATTAAGTTGAGTCTTTGTAGTTACGGTTTTGATTCCTGTCAAATTTGACGCGAACTTTTGTTTGAGAGGGGGGTTACACTTAATACTTCATTGATTTTATTTATTTATTTGACGGACTTATACAGTCCATTCTAACGATAGTAAATACAATTTCTTATAATAAATTTATTATAATAAATACAGGTACTAATAAAATACAACTAAATAAAATTAAAGCTAGGACAAAAAAAAATTACTACCTCAAAACAAATTCGGTCTATCTTAGTGAATTCTTAAAACTATAAAGACTTAGACCAAAAAAGTCCAGATCTTGTCTCAAGTTTACAATACGACACAGTCGGGACATTGGTGCATGCAATCCATAGTTTGTGCTGTGTTGATCGAGGAACAGCACATTACTATTTCGCAACCGGCGGATCGGAACATTGAATGCCACTTGTTCCAGTAACGATGGTACATCAATTAAGCCATTCAGCAAATTAAACATAAATATGGAGTCAATGTTATTTCTACGTTTTTGTAGACCTAAGATTTTTAACATTGACTCCATTTCTCCGTAAGTGTAGTCTCCCTTCTCGAGGCCAATCATCCATGCTACTTTATTATTTTTATTTTAGACTGGCAACTGAAGCGTAAGACTGATATCAAATGATCAAGACTCGCCGCATTCGAGTATCGATACCATGCCCACTACTGAGTGCATCTAGAATAATTGAAATGTTTTTTTTTGTTGAAAATATTTTTCATTCATTTTAATACTTTTTCTTTTATAGCCGCCGCATTGAGTTAACTCAACGAACACGTTTTATTAAATCTATAAAATCGAAGCACTCCCGTAAAGTCAAGACTCCCTCGGTAAACTATAGCAGGTCCGTGATTGACAGAAAAGTAAATAATTTGCCACTTTCAACGTCACGCCCGAGCGCTTTCTCAAGACAGATCGACTGTAATTGCCAACAGTTGTTTGCTGTCTATGTTTTTATACCGTCTGCTGTCAAATACGTTGGCCTCATCCGCAGTTTCCATTTTTCCGCTCTTTTTTTTCCAAGAATATGAAAATATCACATACTACGAATACCGATAAAAACATGTAAAATGGACAGAGAAAAATTAATTCTGTTTTCTAAATCAATATTGATATTGTTGGGAAATGTTTTCATAAATCATTTTAAAAATAAAATTATTAAAATGTATTAGGTGAGGGGCCGATGCAATGTTTTCGCGAGAATTCAAAATTATAAATTTCAAAATATTTTTATGCCACTAAAAGGTACAAAAAAATCATTTTTTTACTCAACAGTATTTCAGACCCTTGATAATTTTTAATTTTCTAAAAAAAATTATAATAAATATATCCCAATTCTCGAGCTTCATTCATATTTTTTTGTATTATGAAATAGTATATAGCTTGTATGTGCCCAGGTGGATGAATAATATAGTATATACATTTTTTTTTATTTACCTAAAGGCAGTTAATTTCACATTATTTGAGACATAAGTCCCAACTCCATGGGACTAAAAGTCCTAAAAGTATTGTTTATTTATTTATTCATTTTTTCCATTATAAATAATGAATAATCATAAAAATAATTGTGATCTCACTGGGGTATACTCTCAGAGTAATAATGCGTACCTAGAGAGAAGCCCTAACACTATGTTTCTTAGAACGCAAGCGATGTTGGTCTCATGGCTAGCAACTGTGGGGACTAGAGAGTGAGAGAAGAGGATGTGTTGCTGTCTATGGCCACAGTGCCCAATGGACCTATATAAGGGCGCATAACACGTCACTCGCCCTTCTCTGTCTTCACCAGTATTCAAATTCACTCTGAAATATTATTTGTGTAATCTTTGTATTTTCGTGTGTAATAAACCAAAAATTGTAAGTAACTTAAATTATTTTATTTATTTATTCCTTGAGGTTAAATCCATTCAATCAAAATATCTTTTTACATGAACTAACAAATAGCTACTATCAAGTAGAGTATAATAATAATACCTCCACACAACCAATTGGTGGCCATTTTGTTTTATATGACAACATAAACATAACGGTTCGATCGGATGCTTTTGTAGCTCTGCTTGGCTTTGTTTGTAAATAACTTGGATATTTACGTTATAATAAATAAAAATCGACTATGGTGAATTGCAGTATGTTTGGTTGCAGCAGTATGGGCGTCAAATATGTTAAAGGAGTCAGTTTTCACATGTAATTGATTCCGAATTTTCCTATGATTTACATTGATTTTTGGCATTTATTATCCCGACACGTGTATTATGTCGCTTAAAAACTTTCCTTGTATCATCATATTTACTTCAGATACTATTTTTTCTCAATTCAGGGGATAAATTTGTGAATTAAAGAATGTTTACTGTTGATAATGACAGTTGATTATGGGCAATATGTCAGGGCCGCACTAGGCATCTATATAAAGTTTGCGTTTTTATCGAAAAGAAGTCGATTAAAATTTTACTCGAAAATAGCAACGTTAACCTTGAAATCGCATCTAAAATAACGTGTATAAATTTCAGGCCGCTACGACTCGCCATTTCGGAGATGTGACGGACAAACAAACTCAACACAGGACTTTAATTCAATGGAGTTGAGATTTATGTCTCAATAAATATAACATAAATATATTGTGAATTAAATGAATAAATAAATAAAAATAAACTCAAACATGTATTTTTGGTTTTATAGAATAAATATAGGCGAAATATAGAAAAATAGATTTGAAGTGATAAATACACAGGTACATATTTAGAAATAATTACAATGCAAATTAATATCCATTTGGCAGTTCTCGACCCGAGTACGGCCCATTGTTTTGCTGAGAACTGTAGCTAACTTAATAACCAATAGTCATAGAATGGTTTTTCTACGTTGGGCTCCTTTCTTGGTACGCATTATTACTCTGAGGGTATACTATTATAGTATGGTCCTTTTTGTAGTCATTGTTAGCACGGAAAAGGGAAAAAATATATTCTTAGTTAAGCAATTGAGTCAAACGCCCCCTCTAAAACGGAAAAACGTGATCAAGTACCTATCAAACTTTTAATCGTGACAATAAAACAAAATTTTACTCTTCGAAGGCGACATCAAATCTTTAATTAAAAGAAAGAGGGCTATGAACCAAGAAGTTTGATGCTATTTGAAATTGAAAGTTACGCAAAAGCAGCCAGCCATAAAAAAGTGAAACTGAGATAATAGCACTTTAGTGAAAAAAGTTAATAATTAAATCTTCACAAGAGTTAGACTGTGATTTATTTAGACAAATGATAAATAATTGTGATGTCAAACTAGTATACATTGGATTCAAGACTTGAATATCTCTCTTATTTTTTCAAACTATTAACTCGTGTTTTTGTAACCTTCAAATGGACATTTTCACACCGGATTTAGAAAGTAAAATTTGTATAACTATGTTAATACAAAAATATTTATCCTTGCTACGTGAAGAATGAATGTCCGCTAATTCAGCAACACATCTGTATAAGAGAGAACACGAATATATAACTCATAACAAGGAAGACAGAGACACTTCTGCGGCAGGTGTTGTCTAAAACAGATTCAGTCTTCAGTCGGTTGATGACAGTGATGGGGGACGCACGCGTGTAATATAAGCGGCGTATTTACGATTTTCAATTTATTTTGCTTTTTTATTTTAATTTATGCTGCTAACAGGGCTAAATTTTATATTTATTTTTCATTAATTATGGAAAAGGAATTATTAAACAGTTGTCTCCATGTTTTTTTTTCAAATGTCTGAGCTTAGAATATTCCGTCTTTTACTAGTGGTAACGCGATGTTACATCACCGTGCGCAAAGGGATTATTTACCACAGTCTTTTGAAAGTTAATGATGTATTTGACCAGTTTTAATGATTTTTAAAGTCTGGCTGACCACACAAACTAAGATGTGCATTTTGCAGAAAACAGACCGCTCTAGTAAAACTCTGATGTATGTTGTGTCATTATGTGATGAACATATTTTTTTATTAACATATTACAACAGAGATGAAGAACAGAATGTTATTATGTATGTTAATATAAACAGCTCCCCAGGGAGTTGAATCCAGTCCTTGTCTACAAAAATTTGGACAAACTCAAAATATTGATGATAAATCCACCTGGTCCATGAAAAAGTATAGAAATTGAAACAATAACATTTTCAGGCGTTGCCTAGTATGTAGGTGAAATAATTCAATTAGATGAATCTCACCCGCATAAATAAAGGTTTCAGCTCTTTAACTTCGCAAACATCAACAGATGAAAGAATTGAAAGAATATAGATGTTCAAATATGGGCAGAATGGTGAATGTTACACAGTATGTAAAGTGGCCACTTAAACCAGCCATTGACAGATCATAAACCCTGTAGATGCCTAGACTTATAAGTTATTACTTCTCTTAAGTGCTCTTGATCTCTGTTGTAATATGTTAATATAAACAGCTCCCCGGGGAGTTGAATCCAGTCCTTGTCTACAAAAATTTGGACAAACTCAAAATATTGTTGATATTATTTTATATATATATATTACCTTCTCTTAAATGTTCTTCATCTCTGTTGTAATATGTTAATATAAACAGCTCCCCGGGAAGTTAAATCCTGTCCCTGTCTACAAAAATTTGGACAAACTCAAAATATTGTTGGGGAATGGCTTTAATTAACCATAATTTAATTCAAAGATGATAATATTTCAAAGCTAACTGCTGAAAACATGAAAAAACCGTTGGTTATCGCTAACGACTCGGGCGAAACGTGCGCCCGCGCCAACTTCCCTAGAGCTACTAAGTTACTACTAGCTAGTACTGGACTACGTGACTGGACATGTAGTGGACGTGTAACGCCAGGTGTTATTGGTATAATTTTGATGATATTTGTAATTTATCATTTAATAACAAATTATTTCAGTCGATACGTAAATGTGGAATGGAGGAATACTGAAAATCTAAACCCAATATTTATTTTATTTATAAAGGTATTACAGTCATTAGACGCAATGTGTACTGACTACACATCACCGGGGAGGGAGGGTTAATAATTAATTATTACTTCCGAAAAGTTTAAGAATTTATTATTTAATGAACAGCTAACTTGCCAACCAATCAACGACGGCTTCATTTCAAAACTATCCTATAATTTAATTGGTATTTTCATTTGAAATTATTCATTAAAATTGGGATTTATCTAAAATCCCCGAATTGTTAAATTATCATAATCATAACGGGATTTAATTTATTTAAATTCTCCTTTTGATGGACTTCTGTATTGTAGGACGTACGACTCATATGCATAATACGTTAATTTTTATTTTATTTTATTGAATGTATTTATTTGGACAATATTATTAAAGAACTCACGAAAGTATTATATTTTTTAATTACAACAGTTTATATGATTAAATAAATAATTTAAATTGAAATAGAAATTACAACAAAGATGAACATTTCAAATAAAAAAACTAAACTGAGATTACGTCGGTATTTTTAGTTTGTCCAACAATTGTACACAAGACCTGGATTCAACCCTGGCACTGAAGACCATTTTACAGGAAGGAATACAGGAGTCTAAGCATTTACAGGGCTTATTACTTGTTATTGGCAGGTTTAAGTGGCCACATTACACACAATGTAACATTCACCAGTCTGCCTATGTTTGAGCATTCATATTTCTTCAATTCTTCCATCTGTTAATATTTGTGAAGATAAAGAGCTGACACCTATATCGATACGCGTGTCATTCTAACCGGATTATTTCACCTACATACTAGGCAACACCTGAAAATATTTTTCAATTTTAAACTTCTTAGTGAATGTTACACAGTGTGTAATGTGGTCACTTAAACCAGCCAATTAAAGATCGTGAGCCCTGTAAATACCTAGATTTATATATTCTCTTCTAGAAAATGTTATTTATCTCTTTTGAAATGTATTAAATAAGTTATTGTCTTCAAAAATATGGATCGACTTAAAATATGGTTGATAAAACTAGCTAGTTTGAAAAGTAGTATAAAAATTTGCAAATATTTTCAGGCGTTGCCTTAAATGTAGGTGAAATAATTCGGTCAGAATGTCACCCGCAGCAATAAAGGTTTTAGTTCTTTAAATTCTGTTGTAACGTATTACCAGAAATCAACATTTTTAATATAAATATAAGTAGACATTAACATTTCAAATAGAAATTTAAGAGGAGATTAACATTTTTAATAGACATTAAAACTGGTATTAAAATTTATCAATGTATATTTGTTATTCTTTTTTATAGGGACTCATCGAGCCAATTAATATTGCTTGTCGATGAAGATTCTTTTCATTAAAACATATATGTGATCACACTGTTTGTTCAATATTTTGGAAGAGCGTGTTAAGCTCTCAAGGACAAAAACTATTTTCCAGAAAGTAGTTAAGGACTGGATTTTCCTTAGTGGGGGGGATTTGAGTAGGAAACTCCTTGATGATTTTCCGAATGTTTGAGTTTACTGTACCATATTGATGTGCCATATATTTATGTTTTTTTTTTTTTTTAATTTTTACGTTTCTGATCCTATATTTGTGGTGATATACTCACATGTCTGTGTCAACTAATTGCTAGTCCCATCTTAACACAGGAATTTTAGTCCCATGGAGTTGGAACTTATGTCTTAAATTATGTACATTAAACCTATGTATGTAAATTAATAAATAAAATGAAATGAATTAATAATTACTAATAACTTATCTATAGGGAGCGAGAATTTATATTTTTTCAAAAAGTAATATTTGGATTTTTTTTAACAAAGGTTGTATTGTAGGTAAATCGAATGTAAAAACACTTAAGGTTTATCTCGTTTATATAAATTACAATACGTTTTGTAGGAAATCAAAATTGTATATTTTTAATTATATGTATACCTATAAATAAAATCGGTAAAATTCATATTATGATAGATACGAGTACCTACTTTGACATAGTGGGTAGATAATATAGTATATTGACTATTACTTGAGTATTCGCATATATAGCTAATCTGCTAAATGGAAACCCGATGCCCGAAGCATTAGGGAAAATTAAATATTTCCGGAAAATGGACGAAAAACCATTCCTTACACGTTAAAAGCATTAGTTGGCCTTATCCCCAAATTTGTACACGGAAAAATAATTGCAATTTAATTCATTAAGCTATTTTTATCGAATTTCGTAATGAGAAAGTCCCAACACTCGTGTTTGGAATTGAAACTTGAAATCGGCAGAGGAATGGTGAAAGCAGATTGAATGCAGTCGCTTAGAAGAATGTGTGGGAAATCAAAATATGACAGAGTTACGAATGATGAAATCAGGCGAGAGTGTAAATCTGAGACAGGTTTAATTGATAAGATTAAGATAGGGTCACTGAGATGGTTTGGTCACGAAGAACGGAAGACTAGTAATATATGACGGGAAGTGTTGGTTACGTAGAACGACGACGCCCAAGAAAGACGTAGCATGATCAGATAAACCAAAATCTTAAATCTGGTCATGTCAAAAAGAGACATAGCCAAGGGGCATGTATTTATTTAATCATATTTTTTTTCATTATAAACTATGATTTATAATAAAAATAATATGTCCCTACTGGGGTGTTACCCGTGCTAAGGACACTTAACAATATACTTTTTTTTTTATATATTTTTACATTTAAGAATAAACAAAGAAGACTTAATAAACAGAGATAATTCACAAAATGTTCAGACAGTATTAAACACTGCGTATTTAAGTTTACAATCCATTTATGTACATCTATATTATTTATATTACAAAACGCACAATGAAAGAACAGAAACATAACATAAGCTAAACATTTGTGGAGCAGTTAATTCAATATTGGTTGGGGCGAATGAGACAATCTATTTTACTTCTACCTAGCTCCACTATCCATTTTTTCATAGCTTTTTTGAACATTTTCTCGTTACTAATTGTTTTAATAGATAGTGGAAGTAGGTTATAGATTTTAGTTGAATAATACTCAAAATCCCTTTGTCCAAAAGTGGTATTAGTTTGTATTTGTTTAAGTTGTCTTTGTGTTGAGGATCTAGTGATTACATACTTTGTGTGTGATGTATTGTAGAGGTTATGTAAGACATTTATTTGTGTAATAATAGTTTTTGAATCTGTATATGAGTATTGTTTTAGCGTATAATTGCTTTGGTGTCATAAGTTGTGATTTGTGGAATATTTCTTCAGTAGATGTCTGTATCGGGACTGAGTATGAACAGAACTAGGAACGTATGTCGGTATGTGGCGGTCTATCCTCTGTGCCTGCGTTTTCGGGGAAATAGCGTAATGGTAGTAGTACTAGGATATTTAGTGCTATTCAAAATTGTTTTTTATAAAACGACCGTTATTTAAGAAAGCCTACTGAACACGCAATAAATGTTTTTTATCCAGTTATTTTTCATGTCTTGAATTTCAGGAAAAATCCTCACCAGCCACAGTGGGGTAATAAGCTATCTGCATCGCTTTCAGCTCTCAGAAATCAATTGCTTTCCATGATAACGAGATACCCCAATGCGTTTCCCATTTGTTGATGCATTTTTCTTTCTGATGCTTAGAGCGAATGCGGCTAAAGGCGCGATGCAGGAATCTGAACGAGGTACTAAGAGTATCTGAACCACGGTAAATTAAAAGCAATATTGACGAACACACATTGTTCAAATAACAAAGACAGTTGTTGAATTAAACAAAATACGGACACAAAAAGCCAATCCCTGGATAAATAGAACAGAAGTTCTGCAAATGAGTTGTATGTGGTTTACTCTTAATTAAACACGTGCGGACAAGTTCCCTAACACGACTGCATCTGACTATCCCGCCAGATCCTCAAATAATTGTTAAAATAAACGCACCGTTTGGAGCAAATTTATTCATTGATATATTCACGGCACGCGGTGCCTTTTTTACATACAAAAAATTTATTGTGTGTAGAAAAAAACATTAAAATAATGTAAGTTTTCGTAGGTGAACGTAAAAAAAGTATGAAAAAGTTTATAGTGGTTTCATACAATAAACACGCTAACATTTTATGCAAAAAGTTAAATTGTTATATGCATATGAAATTTATAATGTCAGAATAATGTTTTAAAAATAGGACAATTTGGTATATCTTTAATCATCAATCTACATTAAACAAAAAAAATGTAATTAAACCAAATTAAATAAAATAAAAATTTAATGTTTAAACATTGATATTACACTTTAATAATGTTAGAAAAATATAAGTTTTTAGGAATCAAAGACAAGTTATACTTAAATACACAAATTCTAAATAACCAGGAACCGGTTTCATCGCTTTTACGATATCTCAAGACTGGTTCAATCTTATATTAAATTGCAATTAAATTCCAGCAAAAAAAAATCACAGACAAACTTTAATGTTTTTTTGTAAATAATATAAGCTTTGTACAAACTCGTCCAGTCAAAAAATATGCGATTGCTATTTTTAAAAAACACGGTTTTAAATACATTCGATTCCATATTTCATTCTAAAAATACTTTTCCGTCTGTACGAGTATACAATAAAAATACGAGCTTAAATAAATTAAGTGTCTTGAAATTTCATAACTCGTATTATATATACAATTTTATCCATATTTTAGGGTAAGTCAGAAATGGTAAACAGTGATTTTAATCACCATTTTAATTACATTACCACCGGCAATAACTTCTTTGCCCATAAACCTCTAAAGACGCTGAAAATTAAAAGTGATTAATTATCCTCTGCTTACTTCCTGAAAATTATTCATTTGGCCTAGATTTTTCTAAAACAACCTTAGGGCCTTTACTATGCCGAACGAAGACGTCTACGATCGTTTATACGAATTATTGTATTCGATGCTAACACGCATTTTCTGGTTTCGCTTTCGTGTCGCCGAAGAAAACTCGTCTTATCGACGCGACGATTTGATTTATCGAAAATTCGCAAGTAAAAATTGACCTACGTCCAAAGTTATGAAATCGGGATTGGAATCTAAACAACAATATACAATCTTAATATTTAAATCAAACTGATAATCTCAAACCTGATTTGAGTCTACTAATTTATTTATTTTTTACTTAAAAAATCGAGCATTTTCAACTCAGCCCTAACAAGGCGAACATTCGTTTGAAAATGTCCCTAACAAGGTGAAACAATTGTCCAGTTTTTGGAGTAAAAATATTTATTTATACTCAAATCAATGTTTGATTTAAACGAAATATTACAAAATGGAGTTCTACAAAATAAACGCCAACTGAATAAAAAATATTTACAAAAACAACACATGCTTAAAAAACAAAAATAACCAAATTCATTGTTGTATTTCACCCAAATATGTATGTATATAGTGGAAGTAAAGTAAGGTTGTTTAAATTATTATGACATTGATACTTCTTTACAAATAATGATTCCATTTATTAAAAATTAACTTATCCATACGTAAAATGTGTTTTTATGTAGAATGCACTAATTAAAAATGCAAACGAAACGTGTTAACTAATAACATTAAATAAATGTTTACAAAGGATTTGAAAAACCTATAATTTAATAATAAGTATCATACTTGATATTTTGACAATACCAAACGATATCAATAGTAAATCCTAAAATAACACGGACGCAAGCGTCTTTTCTTGAATGGGGGTCCAAGTTTAAGATTAATGAACTTTTTGACATTTATGAAACGAATTTATAATACGATATGCTCTTGGCATTTGTAATGGCGTTCGTTTTCGTCTCCAAACACTTTTTTCCTAACGAAAACATCAATGTCATTGCATGCTATGCCTACAACAGTTCTCTGATGATAATTTCGGAAGTCGAGCCTTTTCGAGGGTGACTTTTATAGCCGTTCATAAAGCCTCCCCTTAAATCCTGTCTAATAAACATCCCAAAACATATATCTTACGTCTTAATATTTTTTAAGCAGTCGAGGGACACGCCGGAAAAACGACGTTTTAGAGCTTATTGTAGGATGTTAAATTATTTGCTTAATAAAGTGTAACATTTCACAGTTAGATCAAATTATCCCTTTTAAAAATACGACTTTGTTTTTCAGTCAACTAAACTTAATGAAAGTAAATAAATCATGAAAATATTTGTGTTAGCAATTATTTTAAATATGTGAACAAAAGATATTGAAGAGTGGAAAAAAAATTTACCACCTTCCTTGAAGCAGGTTATTCTAATAATAAGGACTTAAAATAAATTGTATTTAATATTATATTTACTAAAAAAAGTTTGATCGTCGTAAATATCCGCGTTTGAAAATGGAAAACAAATTATGGCAAACCTCGGACCTCCTATTTGATGTCCATTAAACTCCACGGAACATAGCTCGTCAACAATTTTAACGAATACTTTTTTTTTTTAGAACCGCTTTATCATCACATTATTTATCTGTCCCAGGCCCAAAGCTCTTAAATTTTGACTCCGGCGTTATGTTCTCAAATAGCTTGGAAATATTTAAAACTGGAATCACTCAGTGAATTATTAAGACCGATAATCACGGTTTGTTTAAAAATGGAAAAGTATGAAGCTAAATAAAAAAAATGTTTTTTCAAAAAAGTTTCACAATTATACTTTTACAATATCTTTACATTTTATATTTATCGTTTCTTTTTTCTAATGGAGCAGAATGTTCTTGTTAAGAGGGGATTTGTTTTACAATAAAATTGTGTTACATATTTTTTTGGTCATATTTATAATTTTAAAAAGATTAAAAAATAACTATGTATGACTGGTATCATAATTATATATTTTATGTATCGTCGGCCTAACTTTTAAAACAAAAAAGTCTTTAACTCACTTATGTTCAGGGGGAACAAATTGTTTTTACTTCGGTAATGAATGGTAGGGAAGTTTTTTAATAGTATGTATTTTTTAAATAATGGAACACGAACGAATATACTAATTTTACACACAATATATACATTACTATATTTTACCCGTGGCTTCATGTGCGTGGTGTTATGAAGAAATTAGTTAGGAAATAAATTAATTAGTTTTGTCGTTTAGGACTAAAAAAAATCTCGATAGAATGATGTATTTAACCGTGTACCACTTTTTTTTTTGTATTTATCACATTGTTTTTATTGTGTTTAATAAAGATTTTTTATTAATATTTTTTTTTTTCAACTTCAAGTACAAAAAATAAGTTTTTTGACGGACTTATTGCTAAAAGCAATATCTTCCAGCTAACCAAAAAATAGACTAGTCAAAAGAAGAGTTGGTCAAAAATTTGTGAAAAGCGATACGTACATAAAAAAAACCTTATTCATTAAAAATAACTGCTTTTTTATAATTGGGAAATAAGGCTTGCACATATTAACTTGAAAAAAGTACATTGTTATTATTTTTTTGTATCGATTGCCAGTCCTCCAACTATCGCATATGAAAAAAAAAAGACTATCCATGAGCTTATGAGATATCAGAGAGATAGCAAAAGACTCTTATAAATCAAAACTCTGCCAGTAGGTACAAGGAATTTTGTGGTTTTGCATCATTTTAGAGCCGTATAATTCTAATATTTTTTAATCTTATCAAAATCATAATCACCACTCGTTTAACTTATAATGATTGATCCCAAAAATTAGTAATAAATATGGCCGTAGGTCCTCAAATTATATTGTACCTTACATTTTTAATTTAATTCCTACTAACCATAATTTTTTTAAATTTTTTTTATGGAAAAATATTTTGACGAAGTAATTATAAAGTTAAAAATGTTTTATACATACATAGTTAATCATAACGTTTCTACCTCTTTAATAATAATTTGTTGTGTTTTTTTATGATTATTTTTATTTTTTATTGTGTATTATGTTAATGATAATTAGGTACATTAGATTAATTACATTTTTTTATTGTTATTATTATGTTACAACAACAACAACAACAAACCATCACGCCGTTTCCCCGTAGGGGTAGGTATTATGTTAACTTCGTTAAATAGCTAATCTTAGGCATGTTTCACATTTTTTTTAAATTTTCCCTCCCCACGGGACACCCCAGTGAGGGAACATTATTATGTATAAAAAAGAATACACACAATGTAAAAATATAAGTAAATAAAGTGAAAAACTCGTGTTTAGAGAGAGAGTTCGTTTTACATTTACTTTTATATTTATACATATATATGTTTTGTTTTATTTTATTTGCATTTTATTTTTACTATATAGAACAGATTCCTTAAAATTACTTATTATATTATAAAATATAAACAATTTTCCACTTTATGGAGTTCAGTATAGGGTGGGTCTTATGCGTTTTTTAAATTTATGTTTAAATGTTTTAAAATTTGCCATTGGTTTTTAAATTCCCGGAAAATTATTAAAGTTTAGATTAAAAAATATATGTAACGAGAATATATTTAGAAATTGGCTTCTTAGTCAAGAGTTTTTATATTAATTGTCTGTAAATAATGTGCTCAAATTTAATTCATATGTTTATTGTTTTTTTATGATATAAGTATTTGTTTTTCTTATTTTATTTTTTTTCATATTTTTGTTTGAGCAGATGCAGTTAAACTACTGCTCTTATTTTGACTGTAATTTTTTATGTAAAGATATTAACTTTTAAGTAGAATTAATATTTATGTAGGTAAACTTCACCAATCATGTGTATTTTATCCATGTGTACTTTTTAGCTAAACAAAAAAAAATATTACAAATCCAAAATCCTACTACGAAAAGCAAACTAAACTAACCATAGATAAAACAAGTCAATTACAGCAATTTAAATTTAATTCATTTCAAATTTATTCTTTTTGACATCTCACCTTACCGCCTACGTATTTTCAAATGATGTTACTCATTTTCACTATATTTTCTTTTTTTATTGTATTTTTTAATTTCGGGACGATAAGTAAGTAGCTTATTTCGCTTCTCATTTTTCCGACTATTCCTATGCAAAAAAAAACATGTCGTTCGGGCGCTCAGTTGCGACATGAAGAAAACAGGCATCACGCTTTCGTGTTTATTTATTAACGCCCATAGGACTTTTACATACGCAGAGGTTATAAACAATTTACAATTATAAAAATACAATTTAAAATGAAAAAAAACAACAAATAAAAATATTAGAAACTTAATTATTATTCAAAAAATTTAAGAATATTTTTTTTTTTTTTTTTATTTTCTTATTAATAAATTTCATAAAGAGCACATGTTTTTGTAAAATTCTAAACATATCTATTTTTACACATCTAGTAAATGTTATCACTGTAACTCTCAAAAAAAAGAGACTAACTCTTGTGCTTGGAGAGTGACTTACACTGTTTTAGTCTTTTATTAATAAGAGTTTGTATAATTTTAAATACGAGTACATGAGAAAGAAAAATAAAAACATAGGATATATAAAGAAAAAACATAAAACAAAAATACATTCATACTAATTAAAATTTAATGCTGTTTGTTTAATTGGTTCTTGAAGTTTCATAAAGTTATCGAGATTGTTCTCGAGAGGGTGAATTCTCGGGAACTAATGAGCAAATTTGACTTAGATATATTACAGTACTAGTATGGATTTGAATTCCTTACAGAAAATGCCTTAATATAATGTTTTACCATTTGTGGACTTAACAAGTTAGAGTGACGATATGTTTTACTACAAAAATCGATTAATACAGTATGGAAGTTGGGGTGGAGTGGGTATCATACGATTCATTAGTTTGGATCTAAATAGTTTTTTATTTTAAATCCTTTTACAAAGTCAATTTTTCCCGAGAAGAAATAATATTTTTTTACTGCACCTATTCAAGCTTAAATCAAAAAGAAATCTTGGTTTTCTTGATTGTAAAAATATTTATCTTTTTCTCTTTAAAAGCTTGTATTACATTTTTTTTCTACTGTATTTACACGAAATTCTTTTAATACGAATTTAGATGGATCCATTTTTGATTGTGTAATTTTATTCAATATTTCAATTAAAGTCCAATATCATTGTGAATCTTAAATTGGGAATACGTTTCTAGTAGCTCGGGACACAAATATAAAAACAATAACGTACATTTGGTTGTAAATATCAAAACTAAAAATAAATAAATAAACAAAATACTTCTTACCATAAAGTTGAAGTTCACCTTATCCCAAAATTTGATAAATTTGGCCACTTACTGTTTTTCAGAAAATTTAACAAATATTTAACAAAAACGTATCAAAACAAATACACAAAAGCACTGTTGGTTAAAAAACTTTATGTTTGCATTTGTTTTTTAATTTTAAACTATGCACTAGATACTTAGATAAACGTACTATATTTTATAATCTTTTATTAAGTCACTTAAATCCGCGTATTTTAGGGTCGTAACTTTATAAGATAATCAATTCATTTATTTGCTTACAAACTAACATTCGTTTTAATACCGTTCGCGATTAAAAAGCTCCACGCGCGGTCATTATTCGGGTGAATTCGGAAGTTTTTCGCGATTGGGGGTAGATTTTCCATGCATACGTCTTCCCTCGAACTGAGTTGGAGCGATACTAGCGCCTTCATTGGAATCTCGGGGCAAACCTCCCCTATACTTATTACTTCTCCAAACATAACCTAACCTAATAAATAATATACTTGTCAATATTCCTCCCTTAAAGGCAACTTTTGGGCAAAGATCCAAACATTGTTTTTTAAGAATTTTTCCGTAAGCTTCTCAATGAAATAAATTGATAATGAAGTTGTCGATCAAGAAATCAAATACTTTCAGGGCATCATCATCATCGCTTCCCTATTGAAATCCAGTGGTGCATAGAGTACTTAATTGGTGCTCCAATTGCAGCGTATCTCGATAGTTTTTAATTCATTGAAGGTAACGTCTTAAGCTTCAGGTACAATGAAATATTACATAAAAGAACCACATTAAAAAAACATTTGTTTATGTCCACGATTTTATAGACTGATAAAATTGTTTATAATATTTTAACCTTTTTTTAAGTTTTAGGGGGTAAGAGCATTAGGTAAGTTTTTAAATTAAGGGACAAAGAGCATATATGAGGGTACTACTTGCAAACCCGGTAAAATCCAAAATCTAAAAAAAGTGAGATATTAATTGAAACTCATTCAGAATACATTTTTTTACAATAATTATAACATTGTCAGTTGAAAATATGGCTTTATATAAATAAATATTTATAAAACAGCTTGACTTTTAAACTATCGGGTTTGTTGCAAACATGGCAACCTCTACTTGAGTATTGTTAAGTTAGAATGTATAAAATTAAATTTATTATTTCACTACTGTTTCTTAACATAATCATTCTTATGTCATCACTTCTTACGTATAAAATATTTACTAATTAGTAAATATTAATTTGTTTTATAATTATAATAAAAAAATGAAGTTTAAAAAAAGTTGAAGTTAAGTATTGTATCCTTTTTTATGATTTGCTCAAAATAACGAAAGATGGATTTCGCCGGGTTTGCAAATAGTACCCTCATATGTATGTATATTATAATAACAACTGGGGTCCTCTTCCACTCTTGCTGGTCTGCTGCCCTTCCTCTCCAGTTCCTCACTTCCAGCATTGTCATATAAGCGCTGATGCAGTCCATCCATCGCATTTTAAGCCTTCCTGGTCTTCGTCGTCCTTGTGGCACAGAGAGAGTTAGGCGTTTAATGGGGTTTTCATCATCCATTCTAATTATATGGCCAGCCCACCTCGAGCGTCCTACCTTGATGGTGTTGATTACATCGAACGCTCGGCAGATTTTGTATAGTTTCATAGAGAGCGACGACGCCAATCGTTGCTTTCTCTCACAGGACCATAGATAACTCTGAGGATTCTTTTTTTGAAAGCTGCAATGGTTCCCTCAATATTCTTTGTCACAACCCAGGTTTTGGAGGCGAATGTCAGAATTGATTTAATCAGAGTTTTGTACAGTATTATTTTAGTATTTTTTCGTGCTACTAACTGACTACGGATTGACAACTTCACGTCACAGATGATCGAAGTACGCTGTATTTAATGTTTCAATGCAGTGGCCTATTTATGACTGAGCGCGGATTTTTTTAATATTTTGTTTTATTTTATTGAAATAAACGGCACTTAGTGCCTTTTACATATAAGTTGCATATAATAAAATACATACATGTAAGTGAAATAAGTAAAATATAGTATTTAAAATAAATTATTACTAAACAGTTATTTACAAATTAAGGGGTCAAAAAAAAAAGATACGCGGTTTAAAAATAATATCACTAGTTTTAAAAATACTTAAAAAATTAAATATTTGGTGATAGAAATATTTTGAACCTGTAAAAAAAGAGAAAAAAAAGTAAGAAAGAAACACATATAAATAAAAAAAAACTAAAACAATTTTGAATAACACTAAACGAAGATTTTTCTTTTTTAAATTACATGTTTTATTATTTAAATCTACTACTTAGGTAACTAATATAAATATACACATAAATACATACTGTTAAAAAAAAATTTAAAAGAATAATATTTTGTACTTTTAAAGAAAATCAAGAAAAGAAAAAAAACATTAATATAGAAATTTAAACAATTTTGATGAAAACTAATTGATAAAAAAAAAATGTAGGTACTAGCTTCTCCTACCCGTGAAATATAGGTGAAGGGCCGTCCTATATAAACTAAACTTAACATGAAATAAGTCACCAACGTCTTGGTAGTTATTGCCCAGAGCGTTAAGTCCATTGATGACTGCATTTTTACCATATGAAGTCGAAATATTGTTGCCACAGTATTGGTAGGTCGCTGCGCTCTTTTTGATACATTGAAATTAAAGGGTGAATTAAGGTGATAAAATTGCAGTCCTATCAAACATACAGTAAATTAAGGGGAAAAATTATGTTTTTTTTTAAATGGCTTACCGCCTTTTATTGTACACAGTAATGTAAAATAAATGCGTCAAGCACCTGAAGGGAAAGATTTCAGAGAATGCTTTAAGTTTCGCTGCTCCGAGCAATCTATTATTCAATATTACTTTATTACTTGTATTATTACTTATATTATTATTCAACATTTATCATACCTTTGCTGTATTTATGATTTTGCAATGAAGCGCAACATTTTGGAGGTGCAGGTTATTCAGAATAGAGCGATCAGAAATGTGTTACACCTACCATTTATTTTGAAACAAAAATCATGCCCTTTAGCGTGCTTTCCTATTTTGAGATAACTAGCACTGTCATTTATACAACTCTCGACTCAATGCGCAGTAACATTAATCCCGTTTTCAATAGAGACATCCATCAATACAGTACTCGATCAAAAAATAATATTCATATTGGATCTGTGAAGTCTACAAAGTTTGGTACTAGATCTTTACAATAGATAGGTTTTGAGGAATTTAATAAATTGCCACAAAAATTTTAAGTACCAATTTCAAAATCCAGAAACAGGACGCGCGAATTGAAAAACTAATTTTTTCAGAAGTACTTCGAATAAATTATGTTAGTTGATCCGAATTATGCGCATCTTGAACATATAATTTTTAATATTTTACCGTTTTTGCTTTCATTGGTAATTTTAAATACTTTTGAAATGATTTTTATGCTTTTCTATACTTTTTTAGCTTGTATTATGTATAAGTAATTTTAATACGCTTTTCACATATTTTATGTATTGGTACATGTACATATATTTTGTTAATTTTAAAACTTTTTCATTCAAGTAATTTTTTAACATGTGCACTTTCATACTCGTTCAGTTTGTATAAATATCAACATACATGTAATTTTAAAACTTCTTTATTATTTTATTTTTTATTTTATAGATTGTATTATGTATATATCATTTTGAATTCATTTCCATACCTTGTATTATGTTTATTTAGTAATTTTTTGAAAGTTTTTACACCCTTTTAATTTGTAGTGTATCATAATTTCTATTCTGCTTTTGTAAATAATGTAATAGTTTAAAATATAAAAATGTCTATAAATAAATATTGTTATCTGCACGTCCCTAAATGAGTTTTTTTACAAAAACTCCTTGGGAATATTATATAAAATTATGTAAAGTATGTTTTCAATTTCAATATACAGGGTGTTTGGCAGAACGTTGAACATACGAAAATGGGGAGTAGGTGGGGGTCATTTGCTACCTACTCAGCCCTAAAAATTTGACCTAGGCCCCAAGATTTTTTTTATATGATTTTTTTATTTTTAAATTTGGAATTTCGTAACTTTCATACCTTTAGCTGCTATAATTTTTTTCTATGCGCAGATCTGATTTTTTATATTTATATTAAAATGTTAATGGTTGATAGGTCCTTTTAAAATTAATATTTGTTTCATGGTATTGGTAGAAACAAAGTTAAGGACCCTCAAACATGAAAAAATTGTTCTAAAAACATTTAAAGCTCAACTTCGCGTTGCATTTAAAAAAAAACTGAAAGTGATGGAAGACTTTTGATTTTTCAAAAACATATTTCAAGTATGAGCTTTCTAACAGTGTGTAATTTGTTTTGATATCTTTTTTGGAACCAGAGTTATTTGTTGTTATTTACCTAGCCGGACCATTTCGACGAAATTCTACTTATGTGGAAAGTAAAATATTTTGCGAAATTTATCAATGCAAAGGTGAAAATAATGAAACGGACTATTACTGGGATGGTTACACAAAGCAGGATTTTTTTTTCATTCTTGTGCACTCATATCTTTTATCTCTTTCACTTTCGTAAATAAATAAATAAAATGTATGGCTAGGTACTAGAACAAGAAATGATACCTAATATAAGTTTTTAAACCCGTAATTTTGTTAGTTTTATATTATATTGAAATGGATAGCTAAAAGGCGTCGTTTGAAACCAATAACCATAAAACTGCCATAAAAATGCTATTGTTTTATGCATTTAATAGAATATTTATGTGTTCGCCATTTTTATGTGAAAACCGAAATGAAAATCCTAAAATACGAAGAAAAAATATTTTAATATAAAGTTTATATTTGAAGCACTAACTTTGTGGTTATTCATTATAATAAAATAAATAAAACAACTTTTTTTTAACCACTAATTTTTTTACGTATTTTTTTAAAAAATATATATATAATTTTTTTTAGTGAACATGATAAAAATAAAAAGGAATCAATTCATTAGTTACGTAAATCTTCACGAAGAAGCTTGTTTGCTTTGAAACCGGTCGGTGGGAAAAAATAAATAAAAAAAAATAGTGATAAAAAACAAAGTTGTTTTATTTATTTTATAAAAATAATAATATTTGTTTATTGGAACAGAGATGTAAAACGTTTTTCAGATGGGAAGCTAGAAGTCTAAGCATTCATAGGGTTTATGGCCTGTCATTGGCTGGTTAACATTCACCGTTCTACACATGTTTGAACATCAATATTTATTTCAGTCTCCCTTCCCGGTAATGTGTAGCTACACAACTTTAATATCTTCTTAAATATAATAAATTATGTATCGGTATTCTTCCGTTATATATTTACGTATCGGTTAATTATATTTTTATTAAATAATTCATGCTTATTATTAATATTTAAAGCATTAACATCGTGGTCAAACATTTTAGTAAATGTTATTAAATAATTGTATATAACCACTTACCGAATTTTCTTTGTCTACCGGTTTCAAGACGTACCCGTCTCTTCGTCAGGACACCAATTTAACCAACATGCAAAAACCACTATACGCCTTCACCATACTTGTTGCACAAAAATATAAAACCAACACGACATGCATTTTAATAAGCACATGCACTGATTAAGACAAACATGCACTGTTAGCTTTTATGTTCCGGATAATTACCTTAAACAGCGTCAGCATAGACTGTTTCACATTCCAATATGCAGGACCAACCTGCCAATGGTTATGCCTGTTGGAAGGGCTATCTCTATGTTGAACAATATTACTTTGGACATTGACATTTTCACGTCTCCGAAGGAGTTTTTCGTTACAAGATTCTCTTACTTTTTAGCATATTATTCTCTGGATATTTTTTTATTTATTTAATTTTTCACTATGCTATCTCAGACCACCGTCTCCTACCTATTAAAAATATTTTGAGAACTTGGTCAACCCCTGGGGAATTATTAAGATGAACACATAGATGAACAACATTTTATATGAGGGAATAAAGAAGTCTAGGCATTTACAGTGCTTATGGCCCGTCATTGGCAGGTTTAAGTGGCCACTTTACGCACCGTGTAACATTTGCCATTTTGCCAATGTTTGAACATCTATATTCCTTCAATTCTTCCATATGTTTACTTTAATTGTCATTATTATAACTATTTTTTTATTTTTTTTGAGACAAAAGAATTTTATTGTATTTAATATACTTATATTTTGTATCTTTTAAAGAAAAACATATATAAATTATTTTCCTTTTAAAATTTTATCTGCACACATTGTTTAATTATTTTTTTTATATCTAAATATGTTCTTTATACTTCTGCGTTATATATATAGTATTTATGTAAAATAATACTTTTGTATTTGATTTTAAGTTTTTCACATTATATTGAAATGTTTTTATTATTTTGAATATGTATCTTTTTAAGGTAAAAGGCACTGCATGCCGTGTATATTAATAAATAAATAAATACCTAGAGTTCTATATTTCTTAGTAGTTCTTTATTTCCGTTGTAATATATTAATACGTATATAATGTAAAATTTGTTGCTATTTTAGTAAATAAAATAAATAAATTAAATTTGGGCCTGTAGGTATGACAATAGAAAGTTATCATTAATCTTCTATTTTATCTACAATACAAAATTAACCAACAATATCTCACCCGCATAAATAAAGGTTTCAGCTCTTTAACTTCACAAACATCAACAGATGAAAGAATGAGGAACTTCAGCCCTACGGGAAATTGGATACAAAAAATGTTTTCTTACGCGGGGTAAAAATTAGAGCATTAAATTGTATGGCAAAGTTTCTTGAAAATGTACAGAAAAATAATAAAAAATATTTTGATAAAAACGCACTACTTTAAATGACGTCACGGGTTCATGTGAATCAACCTATGATCTGAGAGCTATGGAAGATTTCCGGTCTGCTTGTCGCTTCTGGACCAATAGGAAGAACTGAATGGGAATAAGCGGAAATGAACCTCTGACGTCACTCGCGGAGTTATTTCAGAAATACAAAACTTTAAAAAATCGTAGCGCCGATAATACGATATGTAAAAATTAAAAAAAAAAATTTGACTTAGTTTAACAGTCTATTAACAAATAAAAAAATTGAAAATACCACTGAACTTCCTCAATGAGGAATATGGATGTTCAAATATAGGCAGAATGGTGAATGTTACACAGTGTGTAAAGTGGCCACTTAAACCAGCCATTGACAGGTCATAAGCCCTGTAGATGCCTGGACTTCTATATTACCTTCTCTAAAATGTTCTTCATCTCTGTTGTAATATGTTAATACAAAATTAAGATTCTTTATGAAAAATATAATACGTTCATTTTTTTTCTAAACATGTTTAATTACAGGTTACCGACGAAGATACTTTTTTTTCGTTCCATAAACCCATTTAAATTACCTAGCAGGTAAATTGGTTCAACTGGACGAATCTAACCCACGATAAAGGTTTCAGCTCTTTTACTTCACAAAAGTCAACATTAAAACCCCCCACCCACTTGCCCGGATCTGTTTTAAAGGTATTGTGTCCTCTTTTCAGAACTGCACATTGCAAAACAATTTACTTCTTTGGCTGTAATGAACGGTGTTTTATTTTCAATAACTCTTTTGTTTACAAAATATTCGCGTTTTCTTTGTAAGCATTTACATTTAATGCTTTCAATGCCTCAGTCGCCGTCAGAGCAACCTAATTAAAAACAATCGATTTGTCTGTCACCCTCAATATAATTTTCCCAATTCTGACGGCGATAGGGTATGTTAGTTCATTAGCTTGTTAGTAAACTGGAAGAAACAAGTCCGATCGGGAAAACCAAAACCGTTACTACCCCTCTACCAGCCAAATAATTCAAACCTATGAAGCCCAAAAAAATAAAATCATTGTTCATAAATTCGCTCAATTCCTGGCACCACCCTATTCAAGACGAAAACCTAGCATCAACCTATTAAAAATCTAGCATCCTAGTCAAGACCTATCAACTTATTTATCAACTGACCTATCAACCAACTTAACAACCAACCTTATTAACCTCACGTAATGTGAAAACCCAATCCTATCTTGAACTACGTCCCCAAAAACACACCTCGGCGGCGAAGGAGCAGCACAGCCTGACCCCCAACTGATACACGCCTCCCAGCCCCACTCGTTAGTGGGTTAGTAGATAAATCCCCTTCTCTTTTACGTAAATAGACAAGACATGACTAGAGTTCGGTTCGGCATTGCCGCCATGAATACCACCCTATTAAAATTCCGTTAGAGCCAAAAAACGATGCGCATTTAGATTCCTCGATGAGCATTCCACTTTTCCACCCATGCGCTAGCAAATTTTGCAAGTTTACTAAAATAGTTCAGATTGCTAAAGAATTCCATGTCAGTCTCATTGCCTCCTTCAAGACATCGAGCATCGTCTCCCTTTTCACGTCAAGAAAAGGACATCCCCAAAGGAAGTGTTCAGCTGTCTGCATGCCCAACCCGCACAAGCAGTCTGGATTTTCATCGAGGGCGAATTTGCCCCAGAATTCGCCATGACCCGGTACTAGCTGGATTACTGGATTCTTATAAGGCTCAATAATTATCGCAAATGTTATACTCGCTGCATATGTATGTATACTTATTATTATGTTATCCGCACTGTAAAATGTACATACATATCTAAATTTAATATCTATTCTTAACTTCTTATTGGTAATATTTATCTTTTAGCTTACGAGAAGGCCTGTAATTGGATCTTAATATATAATTTAACCTACACTGTAATTAATAAACATTGTAATCTGTTGGCTTTCCAAAATAAAATAAAATAAAAAAATAAAAAAATTACAAAGTGATTCATGTTAAAGGACTTAAATCCATTCTGCTATGAATCGGGAAAAGAGACTGAGTCCATCTCCCTGTAGACGCTGAGCTCCATCTGATTTGTCATTCATCAAGCGTCTTCATCCTGACAGCGGCAATCAAGAGCCAGTCGGTCGGAAGGTTAAGCAAAAATAATTGACTTCTAAAATAATCTACAAAAGTCAACAGATGGATGAGTTGAGGAAATGTGGATGTTTGTTGATCTATGTTTATAGGCAGAATGATGAATGTTACACAGCATGTAAAGTGGCCACAATCAGCCAATTACTGGTCATAAGCCCTGTTAATGCCTAGACTTCCATATTTCCTCCTCTAAAGTATTCCCCCTCCCAGTTGTTATCTGTTAATTTCATACTTTTGGTTTACATAGAAGTTATTCAGAAGTTTTCATAAGGAATTTCATCATTAAACTCACACAAGTTTATGGTTTTACTTACTTAGTAAATTGCCTACAATTCCCCATACAGTACATTATGAAAGCCAGCATGAAGAATATTGCATAATAATATTTTCTCCGTTTCTATTTACTTAAATAATGTAACTAACATAGCTGAGTCAAAGTTTAATCAACAATGTTTTGAATATCTCCAAATGTTTGTAGACAGGCTTGATTTCCTCCCTCGTGAGTTATTTAGATTTAAATTTGTAGCAACCGAGAGGAAAAACATTTTTGTAAAGGGGTACGGAAGCATTTATAAACCCTGTGACCTGGTTTAAGTGGCCACTTTACACACTGTGTAACATTCCTTATTTTGCCCGTGTTTAAACACCTTCAGACTGTCTGATATTTTCTATATTCCTAACATTAATACTAATCATCGGAAACATTCTACCATCCCACGTATATGTGAACCATTTAACAAGAATTTTTATAGTCAAGATATATTTACACTTCATATAATAGGTACAGAAGAGAACTAAAAGGTTAACAAATGACAACAGATGGAGAACGTTTTATAGAAGAGAATATGGAAGTCTAGGCATTTACAGGGCTTATAAAATATCATTGCCTGATTTAAATGGCCATTTGACTCATGACACACTGTGTAACATTCACCATTTTGCCATTGTTTTAACATCCATATTTACTAATTGGCTTGATTCAGAATAACAGAGAAAAGACATTGAAGACCCATGTTATTTGATACCTAGTCCATACTTTAAATGTTTTTTTCTTAAATATTTTTATCAAAAGCCTCTAAATCCAAAAAACAACAATAAATTGTATTTTTACTTCAAGGGATACATTAGAAACAGTTTTACAACTTCAAACCGCTCTCCTGAACAATTTACCAAATGTGACTTCCAGCATTTCAGCTTCAACCCTTTAAGTACCAGAGTGACACTAGCAGGTAAATTTTTTTTTTTCCATTTATGGATTCTATGATTTTTTATAATATTTTTACAAAAACAAAAAACAAGAAAAGTCATGTAGTTTACTAAAAAAATCATACACTCAAGGAATGACATTGGGGGTAAGAGGGTGTAAAATAAAGGAACACAGTACCAAAGGCATGTATCATTGTTTCATATTTTATATAAAAATAAAACTACAAAATACATTCAAAATTAATTCTTATGTTACATTTACTATTTTTTTTTTAAAAATAAACATTTTTATGTTTAAAAAAATATATTCATTCATTAATGAATTTTACAAAACAATTTCTATTTTTCAAAAGACCAAGAGCCACACACACTTCTGGCATTAAATCAATGGCCTTTGATGTACACCTCTGCTGTTTGTCAATCAAGGTAGGCCCATACCATCATATCTGATATCGGCTATAGGACGCATGGCAGGCAGAGTACGGTGTTCTTTGGTACTGGGTCCTGCTTCATCCGCAAAACAAAAAGGTCGACCTCGTTTTTGGGTTTCATCTCGTATAAACATAAGCGCCTTAGCAATTTCCGCATGAAATTCTATCAAGACCTTGGATATCTTACCTAATTGACAGGAATGGCGTTTATACAACAGCCAAGCATTAACCACACTCATGTCAATTAGATGAAATACAATTCGGAGATAGAATATTTTGCTTCTTAAGTCTATACGGTAAAACTCTAACATATTGTTGGGGTCAACCCCACCCATAAACCTATTATATTCGGCAATGATAGCGGGACACGGTACATCAACATGGACAGAATCTGCCTGCGACCATCGTCTTACAGTCGTTATAGGTTTGTGTCCCAGATACAACATAAACTGGCTTCCGATTGAACCCGGAATATCTGAAGAATCCTCTAAATATTTCGTCTCCAGACAGACATCCTCACTGCTTGATGTCTGTCTGTCAATGTCTGATTCCCACTCAACGTCGAAGATATCGCCTTCCAGCATAACAGTAATTTCATCATGCGTCAATGCCATTATTATCTTTTTTTTAAATGCACAAAATCATATTATTTACATGTCTTCATAAAGTTCTTACATATAAACCAATATATAAGTTTTTAATTTGTGATTTAAATTAGTACCAAATCCCCTAGAAAGTTGGTATGTATCTAGCATACTCGTACAACACCCTTTGACTATCAATGTAATTCCTGAAGTACATGAATTCGATGATCAAAAAATGATTTATAAATAAATATTTATACCTCAAAACTATATAAACATATATATACATCTATTAACAATTTTAAAAATATTTACAATACGTAAAAGTAATATCTTACCTTATAAAAAGTTTAAATCCTTGTGACGCCCAGCCAATTTGAACCGCCAAAAGCATCGTTATAAAACCCAAATAACAGAACAAGCGCGGGCTACCAACATATAAACTTTATTTTTTCATGTAGAGAATATTTTTGACTAGACGTGTACAAAAAATGGAGTAGATTGGTTTAAAAAATAAGGAGATATTATTATTATTCTTCGTTTACCTGAGGAATGACGCTGGTAGTGAAAGGGTTAAGTCTAAATACGTATTTATTTACTGTTTACTAGAATGAGCCACTGTTGATTTATTTGAGATCACAAAATACTTATCCACACTATTTATCTTAAGTTGTTTTATGATTTTTTAGTTAATTATTATAACTTAATTGAATAAAGAAATCATTTTTACGTAATACCTTCATACAGGTAATATTTTCAAAAAAGAATCATGTCTAATTTAGACGGGGTAAATGTGGTAATCAGCGACATCTTTTGACATTTCATATTACCTAGTACTTTAGTTTGTGGATAGATGTCGCTACTAGCTATTTGATACTTGATATTGTCAACAAATACAACAAAAATATTGTACTGTTTGGCATCTGTCGTTCAAAACAAGCTCAACAAAAGCGAAAAGAAAAATGTGTTTTTCAAAAAATATTTTTGTCCATTTTTAGCTGGCAACATTACGCTCCTCTGTTGCTCAGTTTATAAATTTATAACTGATACGTGACATTTTAACAAAAAGTATTTTTATTTGTACCGTATTGTCGGAAGAAAGATAAAAATAGTGGTCATGTTTAACTCGTACGTTTATTTTATACGTTTTCTGTTTGTTTTGAGATGTGTTTGACGTTCCAACTTCTGACATTTCTCTCCGAATTCTGTGATGGTTCCTTTTCGTGTCGCGAGACTTCTATCCGAATAGTGAATGATATGAGTTTTGCTTTTCAAATGTTTAAAATGGAAAAAAAAGAGTGGCTCAAAAGCGAAGTTGAAGAATTGATACGCACGTACGAGGCCAGACCCATACTTTGGAATATCAGACTAAAAGAATACTCCAGTAAACCTAAAAAACGGAACGTTCTGGAAGAAATAGCCCTAAAATTCGACACGACGCCGGATGAAATTACCAGGAAAATTCACAATCTCAGAAATCAGTTTAATACAGAATCAAAAAAGATAGCGAAAGGACATAAATGTCATGATGCTTATGTGTCGCGATGGCCGCATTTCGTGTCTCTGACATTTCTCCAAGCAATTATGCAATTTAAATCTTCGAGAGCAAATTCTTCGGTAAACTACACTCTTTTTAAATTTTTATTAATTTTATGTGTCTCAATGTCATGTCTGTGTCCAGGCAGATGAAGAATACAGTTCTGTGTAAGAACCGGACCCCGGACGAGTATTTTCGACTTTGCTCTAGGCTAAAATTCCCGAATAAAGAAATCGAGTGGAAATAAGTTCGCCTCGTTGTTTAGTGGTTGGCGCGTTCGCCTACTATTCTTGAGGTGCTGGGTTCGATTCCTGGCAGGGTGGGCGTGAAATATTGATTTTTAAGATTATATAAACTGAAATATTTCATTGTTCTTGGACTGGGACCTGAAGCGTAGGACTGCTCACCCTACCTTCATGTAACAGGTGATCTCAATACGGTGCATTTGGTTTACCAACGCGGTGCCCTATGCACCCCTGTCTGCAACTTGTGCTATTTCATAATAGATTTCACAACTCAGTTATTGTAATAATTATTGGCCCTTTTAATACTGTATATTTTTTTTGTTGATTTTTATATTATAAGTATAAGTTTAATATATTTTATAATGTTGATAGTTAAGTCAATAGTTAAATTCATGTTTTTAATGTGGCTATTTAATGTTATTTTACAAAAAGCATAAAAATCTCCAAAATAATAATATATTCTCGATTCAATAATTTTTTTTCGTTTTTTTTTTTTATATGCGGATAAAAACAAGACTCGGTCCCGACCCTGATGTATGGGAGCGAAGTATGGACTTGGAAAAACAGGGATGAAAGTAGGCTGAATGCTGTCGAAATGCGATCTCTCAGGCGAATGTGTGGTAAAACTATGTACGATAGATGCACAAATGTTGAGATCCGTACCTTATGTAAGGCTGACACTTGTCTCTAAATGCTTGCATTATCGACAAAATCAAGAAAAGAGCTCTTCGCTGGTTTGGACATGTAGAACGAATGGACAGCAAAAGAACGGCTAAGAATATTTACAATGCGAACGTTGATGGATGCAGAAATAGAAGAAGATGGACATGTCAAAAGTCGAAATAATCGGCGCCCGTGCATGAGAAGATGTATGAATGTAGAGGAAGCCAGATCTGTTTGCAAAGATATAATGATGTGGCGTTCTATCCTCTGTGCCTACCCTTACGGGGAAACGGCGTGATGGTTTTTTTTTTTTTAATTACAAGAAAATATATGAAAAATTTTAATATTTACACATAAGCTACTATTCATATTTAATTTTTTTTGACATTCGTTTCTGTTTCTGTTTCCGCAACTTTTATAACGGAAATTTGAACGGAACTTTACGCGCGGGAGGGGTGTTCCAGGCGTTCCAGCCAACCACAAGCGAGCCGGGCGCGTGCTTTAGACACTTTTCGCAACGCGTTTGCTTACATGCCGATGAAAATAATCGAATGATTAATAATTGAATAAATTAAATAATCGGATGAATCATTCATTTCTGGTATACCATAGACATAGAAATTTATTCAGAGACAAACATTGTCTTTCGAGAGTTAAATCTGTGCTTTAAGAATAGGTATGTACCTATTTTACTTAGATTACGTGAAAACTTCAAGTTCGTGACATTCTAAAAATACGATTTGTTATATATATTCTTTTAATTATTTTATAAAATATGCCGTATCTAACACTTCACATTCAAACATGGATTTTATTTCTAGCAAGTCGGGACGTGAATACGAAAAAAAGCGGGTATTTATTGTTAGTAACCGTAATAAAAAAACAATACCTAAAAACAATTCTAAAAACAATACTGATTTTTAAACAAGCAAATAGGTAAAGATATGTTCGAAAATATAAAAAAATACCTCCCTTACTATGGATTAATAAAGCAACAACTTATAAATCTAGATAGGTACATGTGTACGCCAACTTGTTTTTTTTTTTAACTATGGCAATAATAAAGTAGACTACGCAATCTACGCATTGATCCTTACTTTAAGGTATTTACATGGGTGTATTAATTTATGGTCTATTTTTTATCACTACACTTGACATAAATATGTATATGTCAAACAAAGGATGAAAATTATAATAGTTTTGTTTCATGTTTGTTATGATGTTATTTAGTTCACGCATGTAAAACTACAATCAGCTGTTATTGTGTTGAGATTTTAGATTTGATAGATTTAATATCAATTTTATTATTTTTAAATACACAAATAAACCATCAGATACATAAACATACATCACTTTATTATTAAATTATGCGTTTTATTATTTAATATACTCTTTTACTTATACCCTTTATCTGTGCCGACGTAACTACAAAAAAACAAAAAGCATTTTATGTCAATCTTCGCTCACATCTCCCGGCGCTCACTAATTGTAATTAGTAATAACTTATTACTAAATTACTTCATTCATTTCATTCGGTGTAAAGCTCGCCCATTAGTCCATTTGCAATGGATGAATTTTACGCACGCCTATTGGTCTATTTGCATTCGAATTAATTCATTAGTTTGAAATTTACTAATTTTTATTCGGGGTGAAGTTGGCGTAATTGAAATTACTAATTCATTCATTTGGCACAATTACTAATTTATTCGTTTTGCGCAATTACTAATTCATTCGAATGAATTACTGCATTCGGATTTTCATTATTACAATTAATTTTGTATTTGAATGCATTCGATTATTTTCATTCGAATGGATCATCGTTAGTTTTCTTTACATTTACATTATTTTTTTACTTCATTGTACGATTATGCTATTATACGTCGTGACGTTTCAGTAATTAATTTGTGTCATGTGTGCAGCTTAAGTGCAATTATGAAACCAAAAACAAGTCCCGTTTGGAACTATTTCGTTGAAATTGACGATCTAGCAGCCAGATGTCAACTATGTGACAAAATATATTCGCGAAAAGGCCGCACAACTACCGCTTTAAAAAGTCACCTTAAAGCGATACACGCCAAAGAGTTTGTAGAGTTTGAGAAGTTAGATGAAGCTGTCAAACTTTCATCGGAAATTAAAAAACAAAAGGTCAGTCAAGAAATCGAATACCTAATTATTTATAAATGAATTGATTCGTTAAATTAGGCGGCAGTACCGAATCAATTTGACGTAACGCATTCTTAACGAGCGAATTTTGTATCAAAAATAAAGCAGTTCCATAATATTTATAATATGAAAATTATAGTTTTTTTTCACAGTATTAACACTTCCGCATCCGTTTCTGTTTCCGCTAAAATTTACTTTTTACATCTGTTTCTGCTTCCGTTACGACACTTCCGTTGCATCGCTAGTTTTTATTATAAATAATCATTAAAGATAATGAAGAAATTTAAAGATTATTTTTGTAGCAAAATGATTGAAGAGTCAAATGAAAAAAAAACATCTCGACATCTTGTTTATTTTAGGAGATAAATGCTCAGTAAAACGTTGGAATTTCGTACACTCTCACCAAACCAAAGATCAGCTTTGCATCATTTATGTCTCAAGTTATTTTCTAAAATGACCAGGCGGCTTTGTGGATGATTTTAGTTTTTGCCAGTAGTATGCCGCTCACCTCAGCAGAAAAAATGAGACGTTACCGCAAAATACTAATAAACAACGCTGAAAAGTACGAGGAGCTAAAAAGAAAACGTCAGATTTTTTTAAAATGTAATATAAACAATATTTCAGAGATGTCTGAAGAGAAAAAAAGATAGTGAGAATGAAATGGAGAATGCAAAAAAAGAAGATGATAAAAAAAGAAAAACAAATTGCTTTGGCGGCACAATCTTCACCAAGGCCAGGAACCAGTAAAAATTTAATAAACGTAATTAAGCTCAAAATAATAAGACAAAATTACAAAAAAACGCATAAAAAATACATACAGAAATTAAAGAAGACGACTGAATATTTAACAAAAATACGGTTTTATTGCTTTAAAAAGACCCCTTACTATTATTTTTTTGTTTTTAAACTATTTGATCAATAATTTTAAGTACCTACAGGATAAATCACAATTTTTCCATTTAATTTGGGCAATCTTTTAATCTTACCTTTAGTAAAGTTAACACTACTACTATCATCACGTTATTTCCTGTAGGGGTAGGCAGCGAGAATGGACCACCACACACGTCTATATTGATATACATTCTTGGCTTCTTCCGCACTCATACGTCTTATAATATATGTCCTTCGGTTGTGACTGCTTTTGAAATGACCATACTAGAGATTTAGTGAACATCTTATTCAGTTCAGCGAGTGTCTCATTGTCACGGTGTCTAATATTAATTAAAAACATTAATTGGTTTAAGAAAATTTTGATAAATTAGAAGCAAAGTACTTTTTTATGTTTTTTAAAATTATTTTTATAATATTTGTATTTTTTATTTAAAGTTGAAAATTATGGAAAGTAGTACAAAATGGCACAAAATGCAAAGAAATTGAAAGATTTTATCAAAAAATTACATGTTAGGAAGTAAGTTCTAAATTGTTTTTTTTGTGTTTATTAAAAAAATCTATACTTTTCGGAAATAAACTCTAACATCAATTACATTTATTTTAATTTTTGTTTAGTCATCATCATCAATGGCGCTACAGCCCGTAGTGGGCCCTGGCCTCCTCCGGAATCTGTCTCTATTCCTCCCTGCACCCTGCGGCTCTTCTCCAATTCGTCAGGCCAATTGCTCTAATGTCACTTTTCACATTATCCAGCCATCTTAATTTTGGCCTGCCTCTGCTTCGTCTGCCTTTCAGAGTAGAATAAAGAATCTTTTTTGGGGTACAGTGATCATTCATTCTGTGCACATGGCCCAACCATCGTAATCTTCTTATTTCTATGAACAATGCAAGGTTGGATTTGCCATATAGTGTCTCTAATTCATGATTAAACCGTCTCCTCCACACTCCGTTTTGGTTGAGAGCACCAAATATCTAGGCATTTTAATTTGGAGCGAAAAGGAACCAAATATGCATTAGGTTATCTTCGTAATATTCTGTTTAATTTGATTTTTATGTTTCATGACAAATTTTACATATTTTGAGTTCATAATAAAAATCGTAATTACTATCCAACCTATGTGTCATTTAACTGTTCCATCTTTTTCTATTTAGTTACCGTGTACAATCTTTTACACTCAAAAAGTTTGTCACGTCGAATACTAAGTATTTGTATTGTATTTATACAACTAAATAACTGTGCTCTTAAGCTGCAAGATTTTTTAGTACAATACTAAAAAATATTTCATTTAACATCTTTATTGATTTCACAAAATACATTTTTGTTACACCCTACGGATAATTTTAAAAATGCTTTTTTTTCAATGCAGTCTTAAGTCATTATTGAAATAGAAGCTTGTAAACTAGATTATTATTGAAATAAAGATAGATATTATTTATTACCTATGAACAAATTAAAACAGGTAAAATAATATAGGACACCTTTTTCATGATAATGCAAATATTTATTATCTCAGATGTAACAGTAATTTATTAGTTTTAGAAAATATGTTTTCCGCAACTTTAATGTATTTTATTGAAATATAGGTATGTTTAATGAGTAAGTTAAATGGTTTTTTTAAAACTTTTTTATTTGTTAATAGACTGTCAATAAGCCAAATTTAAAAAAATATATATATATTTTTCCAATAGGAAATGACAATAATCAGCGCTATGATTTTTTAAAGTCTTGTTATTTTGAAATTACTCCACCCGTGACGTCGCAAGTTCTAGTCGGTGAGTTCTGCTGATAAGTGAGTTAGCTTCCCGGAAACCGAAAATCTATCACAACACTATCACTGGTTGATTCGGAAAAACTTTTGGCATAGTTCAAACTTGTTAATTTTTTCATACGGCTTAGAAAAACTTCGCCATACAATTAAATGCTCTAATTTTTAACGCATGTAAGAAAACATTTTTTATATCTAATTTCCCGTAGCACTGAACTTCCTCATTAGCATGAAGTATTTTTTTTATTGAATTAGGTAGGTACCAAAAAACAAATAAATGTGCGTGAGTTTTAATTAACATTTTTTTACAAAGATGTAATATTATTTTTTAAATTTTCAGGTGCTGGACGATGAAATGCCTCACGAATCATCTTCCGAAGATCAGGATTATAAAACCCAACCACACGTCATCCAGCGCAACTCGCCATCTTACCCACAAATAAATTATAACTCGTCTCATAAACGGCGAGCGCCAAACAATGAAGACCGTCACTACATGGACAGCGCGGACATTCTGAGAGACATTTCCTCCAATTCCCGGAAGGCAGATGAGTTTGAAGCGTTTGCATTAAGTATCGCCACACAAATGAAACAGTTGCCTTTACAAGATGCCTTGGAACTGCAAGCCGAGATACAAAACTTAGTTGTACAAAAAAGAATAAAGGTATTGAACTCTATGAGGAGCTAGAAATGATAACTCGCAAAATATGACATTGAAACAGAGACAAAGCCAAATAAACAATATTTTTTATAAGTGTATAATTTGTATGTATTAAGTCTAACATAAGTTGTGTTAACACAGTCTGGCGCCTCAAAACCATAACCAACCAGCTAAGGGAAGGTAACCCCGACAGAAAAATCCACCAGAGACGGCGACGGGAACCCACTCTGGTCATCATCCCAGGAATCTATGGCGAGTACATCCAATAAGCAATTGTCCTGGCTGCGGAATATAAGAGTAGCGCAGGACCGAGGAGCTTTCGTCGCAGTGATCGCCGACGTTGGGAAGACCTGACAAGGCACCGCAAGAAGAAGAATAAATTGTGTCTGTTTTTTGCCAAATTTAAAAATAAGCACCAAAATTAAAACAAAATATTAAATGTTTTACGTCATTCGAATGAAATTTGCTTTTACATTGCATATATTTCATTTTATTACAAGCCATAAAAATGGAATATCATGGAATTGAAAGTGAGCGTTTTCAACACTCTGAAATAAAGCTGCTCGGGATATTTGCACAGTGTACGGTGAAGATGCTATGAATTATTGCCTAATTTTTTGTAGAATAATGAAGGAGAATACATTAATGTTGTAATTTGTTTTTAACATGTCATCTTTTTCTTTTCATTTGGAAAAAAAGACACGTGTTATGTTAATTGTAATCATCTGGGGTGCTATTCTAAACGCTCTCGCAGCCGTAGAAAAAGCTTTTATCTCGCATATTTACATACAAAATTCGCGAGATAAGAGTGTTTTCTACGGCCGTGAGAGCCGTTCAGAATAGCACCGCTGATAAAGACATTGAGATGAATTAAACTTTTTTTACATTTCCATGATCTTTAGTATTAATACCATTTTTCTAGAATATTATATAATATATTGTATGTTGCATTGTTTATTATATAGGTTAATGTATTTTATAACAGTTGTTACTTTTAGTTAAAATTTATACTGTACTAGTCATAAATTGCAAATAATACCATACAGCTAACTGTTGGTTCTGCTAAGATAAATATTCAATTCATTTTCTTCCACATCTGCTCCTAAGTAGGGCATGTGGACATTATTAGACGCCTCCAGGAGACCCTATCACTAGCCAGCACTCACCCCCTCCCACGTCAATCCCGCATACCTGACTTCCATCGAATAAAGCCAAAAAATCATCATCAACGGCCTTCCAGGATGGCAGGAGCCCACAGGTATGAAGAGGCAACTTTGATTAAGGCAGGTCCACGGCTGCACCCTTCAGCCGCTCATAACAGGAGGCTGCAGCGTCTGTTCTCAGACTTTAATGTTGGTTATTAAATCAAACCATATTATACCGAATATTCTCCTCAAGCACTAAGTCAAACTGCTTGTTGTACTTCAGAGGCGCTGTGCGACAAAACTTTGTATGAAGTGCTGCGCAGCTGTAGTTACTTCGTGTTGTTGCAATGTACCACGCAGTGCCGCTCTAGTACGGTTCGACCTTTGCTCTCAAAACTTTTTTTACAAGTTTAGCGTAAAAACTAAAAAGTTTAGGTAAGGTACCAGGACACCAATCAATGAAAATATTTTTAAAAATTAAGAAAAATTTACATCAACTGAAAAGTGTTCTACAAACTACGTGGGTTTTCACCTATGAATTTTCTTCATAAAATATTATTGACATTGCAAGCAGTTTATCAATATACATTTAGTTAATTTTAATTTACAGCCATTGTTCCATTACCTACCTTTTCTCAGCTGTACGACTTCCAAAACTATATATTTGCACTTTTTACAGTGTTTGTTGTGTTTGACGCCAACATTAAAATAAGCCAACTTTTTATTATATTAGGTTATTTTTGTTTTGTATTATTATGAAAGCTGAGAGCCTAGAGCAGTTTTCAAAGTTATCCAAAAACAATGAAATTGCCTTTTTATATTTTTAATTCAAAGTTGAAAATTCAAGTCTGACTTGCTCAAACGTAAATTCTCAATTTTAGGTCAAAACTTTTGGAGGTTCCATTGATCTTACGAAGTTGATTATTTTATGCGTGAAAGCACAATTTAAACTAAATAAGGTGCAAAAAAAATATTTCAAAAAAAACCTTCCACAAATTAAAAAAATAATAATTAAAACCGATCCGGTCAAAATTTTTCAAAAACCAATTAAAAAATCATAACTAGAAAACTATGCAATATCGCAGAACATACATTGGGGTGGTTCGAATACCCCTTAACATGAGGCACCTACATTTTTTCCTTTGGACGTCACTTCTCCGGCCACCTGTATATTATACCTTTTACAAAAGTTCACATTCCAATTGGGTACTTATGGTAATCATTATATTTATTATTATATACATCTTTTTCATTTGTTATATTTAACATAATTTAAATTATTGTCTTAAATAAAAACAATGTTGTTGGTGTATGCCCATGTGTCCTAGACTAATAATACACAAATAAATTGTCAATATATTTTGTACATACTGTTAGTTTACCCTATAAAATAAATACAATTATAAAGTATCCACTTCCATCTCTTGCAGTTTTGATATTTTTTCGTGGTAATAAAACAGAAAAATTCATTTGAATGTAAAATAGACCTTTTATTATTAAGATATTTACTTACAGATGAAAAAGACCTTTATAAAAACACAATATTATTTGACGGAGACTAAGTTGGTTGGCTTGCGGTGTTAGGTCGCGCTGTACGATGATATAAAAGGCCCCAACAGTTGGCAGTGGCTAACTGACTGAGGCTTAACGTGAAGCTGCCGTGACGTTCACTCGATAACGGTAATCTCTTCCTTAATAAAGAATTCAATCATCTCTTCTTCGACGTTCTTCGTATCTGAGTCCAACTCATCTGTGTCAACATCTGGAATATAAAGAAGTCATTGAGAAACAATAATAATTACGGGGAACGTGGAAGTTCGTTTTTTAAAAGTTTATTAATTGAACAGAAATTACTCCATCTGTGAGTTACTCCACAAGTTCTCTACGGTGAGTTCTGCCGATTGGTGAATTGGCTTCCTGTAAACCGGAAATCTATCACAACACTATCATTGGTTGATGCATAAGAACTCGTGACGTCATTCAAGGTAGTTTATTTTTTACTAAAACCATTTTCATTGATTTTTTCATGCATTAATCTCAAGCACACTTATCAATGTTTTTTTTTTTTTTTAATATTTCATGTGTACAAAAATTAATATATTTGCATGAAAATTTGAAGTATCTTCGTCGGTAACCTATAATGGAACATGTTTAGAAGAAAAAATTGTATGCATATTCTGCTTTTCATACAGAAAACTTAATTTCACTTAGTAGATAAAATTGAAGATAAATTATAACTTCCCATTGCAGTAGGGGCCATGGCCTGCTGAGGTGCAAAAATAAATAAATAAGCATAAATGCGGATCATTTTTCTTTCACTGCATAAAATGATAATCCACTTACAATTTCTCAGCTCCAATCTCCTAGGTTTCTGGTCCTCCCACTCCTTGAGTTTGGAGGCACGGTACTCCTCGAACTTCGTCATGAGCTCAGCCCTCTTGGCCACCAGCTCCTTGGAGGCCTTGGTAAGGCGCAGCCGGTCCTTGGACTCGAACTGGGCAGAGTACTTCTTCAGGTTCTTCTGGATCTCCTTCTGCTGCACGGCCGACAGGAGGGAGGGTGGGCGAGGGCGCCACAAGAACTGGGTGAAATTCTCCTTGGCAACCCTAAAACAAAAGAATTTCTTCAAAATCGATAGGTGTTTCAACAGAGATGAAGAAACCATTTGGGAAGCTAGGCATTTACATTTCATTAACACATTAATGTTGTTATTCTATCTATGTGTTTTATGGACATTTATTTTAGCCGCCATTTTTGTGTTTTAGCTGTTATTTTAAAGACGGTTTATTGTGTTTTACAGATATTTATTATTTATGAAAATGATGAAAAAAAAGTTGCGATAAAAAATTGGTTTAAACATCGTTCCATAATTTTTTTACTACCCTCCACTAGTACATTTTTAATGATTCCTTAATAAATGTAATTTAGGGGTTTTACCATAATACAATTTTAAAAATGGTTATCTCACCTTCTCAATATTTTGCCCTGGAAGGACCACATGTAGTAGCCACAATCCATCTTGCACTTCAGGGCTGACACTCCGGTAACTACATATCTTCCTGTGGGGTCCCACTCGATCACGGACATCTGCGCAAATATTAATATATAACATTAATACACAAGATTATCTTGATACATTTAAACAAGAAACGCATCACAGATAACATACCATCAGACTTAACTGAGATTATAAACTGTAAATCTGCATTTCTAACAATTTAGAGACACATGATGTGACAAATACATAGTATTACTCAAAAGGCTGCCTTACCACGGTAGATTAAAAGCACTAGGACTTACATCATTGGAAGAACGACGGAAGAGAGGGGACTTAATAGAAACTTACTCAAGAATTACTTTGACTGCCCCCTGCATGAATATATCGATTAAATCCAAATAAACACAAATTTACAGGGTCATAACTGGAAACTATCGTCCCCAATTCCGACCTCAATCCCAAGAAAAACTTCCTTTCCAGCAGGGCAGTTTCAGACTGGAATAAATTGCCAAGTCCATTCCATTTCAGTCAACCAGTTCAAAAATGATTTTTTGAAGGAAGAAGAATGCAGACAAAAAGCTGTACACGAGATATAGGCGCATCGGCAAAGGCTGCCTGCCAAAAACGAATAATAACAACTTTTTTTTAAATATCAAAAACATTTTTGACTGGACTTGAACTAACTAAGAATTACTCGCGTTGCTATTTATATTATAAAATATTGTATGAAAGAAACAGAAGAATGAAAGGAGAGAGAAAGAGGACAATGAGAATTGTAAAGGAAATATTTTTAAAAGAGGACTCGAAGTTAAATTTCATTGATTATTTATTATAAGGAGTTTTTGGTTAGTGGCTTTACTTATTTCTAACCACTCTAAATTGTCTAAATGAAGACCATTTTTATTCATATGTATACTGTTACTCATTGTTAAACTGATGTTTGAAAAAAAATGCACCACATTATTTTCAAACTGTGTGAAACGGGAGTCCGGTGTAAAATAATTGAAAACTAAATCAATTTGATCCTAGTCAGTAAACAATTCACTTCCCTTTTTTCCTCAATCCAATTGGTTGTTAAAAAAAATTTCACGCAAAAAATAAGCTTTAACAGAACAGCAGCTATATATTACCTGGTAATGATCTACAATGTTCATGACTGTGAAATCATAAGTATCCAAGAACTCCAAGGCCCCTCCGGTGAGTCCGAGATTGGCTAGCACAATGAACTGTCCCGATGGCGCCCAGAACAGATGATTGTATGTCTTCTTCTCAAACTTCTTCTGCAGAGTCGGCGCTTGCCCGGCATTGACTCCGTAGAAACTAATGCAGACGTTGGACATTTCCCCGTGGATGATGGCAAACTTGGAACCGACGGGCTCCCACGCAAAGGCGTAAATTGACTCTTTAATTTCAACAGAATCTACGGGAATCTCCTTCTCTCTCATGTGGAAGATTTCAAAGTTGAAATACAATCCAGAGTACTTGACTTCCGACTTGTCTTTTCGTATCTTGGAGTACCGGTCTACTTTGACGCAGAGATAGTCTCCGCTCTTCTGCCAATGGATTTTACAATCGGCGACATTGAATAAATTCTTTGATCTAGTTTCCAAGCGGCTGGGTATTTCCAGCAGGGTTACCCTCGCAGGTACATCTTTGTCCTCGGCCACCCAGTACGCGAGAATGTTATCTGTCGGAGACCAGCTGAAATCTCTGTGAAAAAAAAAAATATTTATAATAAAATCAGCAGATGCAGCAGATACTTTTTATTAACTGTTATATTGAAACATTTATTGTGAATATTTGATACATCCATGGACTCGTTTCATAAAACATAATACGAATTAAAAAAAATAAATCCACACAATGTCAATCTACAAAAGTATTATTCATATGTTATTCTTTATAGTATTCTATATTTAATGACAGGCGTGTGCAGAAAATTTCCAAACTGATCAAATAAATCAATAGATTTATCGTATACGCAAAGGTGACGTTTACATTCATTAGATTTTTTTTTAAACATGAATAAAAAAACAATTTATTGTATAATATGAGAAATGTTGGATAATTCAAACAGTATGGTTAAATTTAAAAGCATTTTCCTGGTATTTGCATATTTTTTAAACTTTAAATTAAAAATTCCAATTCAACGCACAAGAAAGAAAGCAAATGGAAGACAGCCGATGAGGAACTACATCTCTGCGGGAAATTGGATACAAAAAATGTTTTCTCACGCACCATTAAAAATTAGAGCATTAAATTGTACTGCAAAGTTTCTTGAAAATGTACTTAAAAAAATAATAAAAACTAACCACTCGGGCATGGTAAGCAAACACGTTAACCACTATACCACAAGGTGGATATTATTAATATGGATAAATTGAGACACACCTGATGCCTTGCACTTTGATGGACTTCTTGTCTAGCAGCCCAAAACCTGGCGTAGAGTACACAGAGAGTATGTCGGGACCCATACACGCGAAGAACTTGTCGTCCTTACTCCAGCGGAACTGCGGCCACAAGTTGTAGTCCTCGGGGTGGGGGAAACTACGCTTCTCTTGGCCAGTTCTGCAGAACAAAAATATTTGGTAAATTTCCTAGATAAGTGAAAATTGAATAAAAGATTTACTGTTAAAAGTTAATGTCCACTGTCCATTGAGAAACTAAGCAAAGATACAATATTTTTAAAATATAAATAATGGATAATGGAGGTGGATAGAAGTAAAATAAATTGTGTCAATCGGCCAAACGCATTTTGATTTCTCTACTTAATTTGAAGTACTTAGGTAAATGTACAGCTTTAATTATTAATAATATTTATTTATTTTATTAGGTAAACAAACAGTATGTACACATATATTGCCAATTTCTTTGAATATTAGTGTAAGAAACTCGTGCACACACCAAAAAAATTGTTTACACTTAATACAATAATTTTAATTATGTTCAATATAATAAATGTAAAAGAAACGAGATGAAAAAATATTTATATAAAAATAATGTTAAATGTCTGCTTCTCTCAAAATTTCTATAATTTTTTATCTAAATTTACATACATTGTCACAAAAAATATCAGCCTCGGTAAATATATTGTTATATTGGTCGCATATTCTAGGTATTGTAGATTGTTAAAAATAGTTTGTTGACGCGTTTTCAGTGTAAAACAAAAGATTTTGTCTTGTCGGTCTAGATGGCACACGGAATGGAAGTCTTTCTAGTAGGTTTGGAGAATCAATTTTATTATTTATTAATTTGAATAAAAGTAACTGGTCCAAACTGGTCTGGTTAAAAAAAAAATATTAATTAAAATATAAATCAAATATCTGAAGAAAGACTGAAGATGTACAGAGTTTCAAAACAATATTATAGTTTTGATATTTTAGTTTTTAATGTAAACTTAGGCATACATATTTTGTATTTCTTTTGTTATATTAGATTATGTAATCTATATTTGCCACTATTTTGGGATATTAAAATTTTTGTTTCTTTGCCCAGGTGTTTTATATTTTGTTTTATTGTTTGTTTTTTTTGGCTAAACGTTGAATAAATATACACAAATATACGTAAAGTTTCATTATGTTCTGAATAGTAAATCGTACTATTTATTTTTTATTTTCTTCTTTATCCTTGTATTTCTTTTCCTAATTTATTATGTTTATTTTTTTATTTTTTATGTTTTAAAAAAGAGCACAGGAAAAAAAAATACGACTAGTTCAAAAAAGTCCAAAAACCGGGAGAAGACATTAATAGGATTGATATTACAAAAGGACCTGGTCCGAGGAAAGTCAGTTGTACCTGATATCCCATATGATGATTTTCTTATCCTCGGGCCTGTCGTTGCTGGCGCAGCAGGTGACGAGGTAGTTTTCACACGGGGAGAAGCTGATGAAGCGCGCATAAGGGTGCGAGAACTTCTGGAACTGGGAGAACTTGGGGCCAGCCCACAGAGCTACTCCCCTCCAGTGGAAGGTGGCCAGGTATGTTCCTAGCGGAGACCACGTCGCAAACGTCTCTGTCCATTCCTAAACAGATAGCGGAAAAAATACATTAGTAAAATTAATTTAAGCTAAAAAAATACGTATGCCGTAAAAAATGTATACTTGTCGCTAATTAAATTAGATAATAACAATGATTTGAGTGGGCACTTATTGACTCTGTATGTAGTTCTGCTAATACGATATGCACAGAAAAGTATCGGCGATACTGATCCCAATATGATGGTGAATTTAGAAGATAGTGTAAGCTGTAAATAAGACACAAACGAAGTTGCTTACATAAATTTAATTGACTAAACAGAAAAAAAGTGAAATATTATTTTTTATTGTCAATTGAATTTAAAGAGTGCATATACATACATCATTTGATGAGAACACTTACAAATTGTGTAATATTTCTTAACAGAAGTTTAAAAAATATGTGTTAAATAAACTTTTAAGTTTAATCTGACAAAAATGAGCTCTTTGCAACGATCATTGTATTTTTTTTGTCAGTTGTGACCCTATTTTTATTTCTTACAATAAGGAAGGCCAGCCCTATGGGAAATCTGATTTAAAAAAATAAATCTGAGGCAAAAATTAGAGTATTAAATTGTACTGTAAAAATGACATCACTATGTAATTCTTATTGATAAGATAGTTGTGATAGGTTCACGGTAAGTCAACTGACTAATAAGCAGAACTGACCGAAAAGAGGGGGAAGAGAACTTAAGATGACATAAGTGGAATAATTTCAAAAACTTGAAAAAATCATAGCGCAGATAATACGACGCATAAATTATGTTGGTTTACTTTAATAGCCTATTAACAAATAAAAAAATAAATAAAAACCACTGAACTTCCTCATTTATAAAACAGGGAGCCATATTTTGTTCATTTTTAATATTCCATTTTATTTAACTCATTCCGGAGAAAAAAATTACATTAGTATCTCGAAAATCGAAAAATGCAACTAGCCCGTTTTAGCCATGTACCCTTCATTTGCTAAAAAATATTTAAATTAATAACAACAAGATGCTTTATTTATTCTAGAATCCATAAAACTTGATTCGTTTAAACAGCGCAATATACTAAATAATAGTCACACTACACAGCGCAAAAAAAAAGTAACACAGGGTATAAATATCGCCAATATGTTGATATCGGATGCATCCCTAATTTTAAATACAGCCAAATCGGTTAAAATTGTGGTAAATATTGAATTATTTTATAGAAATATTGACCAAATAGTTAATGCTCTAAATAAATTCAATGTGTTTTCTTCTTTATTTTTTTCTAAAACAAAATTCCTGAACCTAACATTAACTGTAATAGAAATTGCCTTACAGGTCGGTCCTGAAGAGTAATAGGTTCCGGATGGCAATTCTGCCAGATCTGGAGGGACACTCCAGTGCCGATACCGATGCAGAATTGGTCGTACGCATCGGGCTCCGTCAAGTAATACTGGAGGTCTGACTGGACGCTGTAAGCCTGGGGTGCCGGGGGCTCCCATTCTTTAGGTATCGACGAATACCTTATGGAAATAAACATCAATATTGTGAAACAATACAAAGATACTTTATTAAATACACGAAATATATTGTCGGTCACCGACATCTCAAAATCTTGTTTTCAGATAGATAGAGAACCAAAATTTTTCCTGCATGAATTATCTTACGAGTGAAAGCTAGGATTACATACCAAAATAAGAGTTTGGCATTTCATCTTCCTATTTCAAACCCACGAGAAAATAGCAATGGCAGAAGAACTAACACTTTGTAAATTTCGGGAAAAGGTTTAGCGTGCACATCAAAAATAATTTTTCTTTATGCTTTATTAATAGGACTTTAGCCAAAATCATCAGTTACTTTGTAATAATAATAATGGTGAACATGAACATACTTTAAACAACCATCTCAAGCACGCTTATCATTAAAAGTGTATTTTTAGACTCTCATTTACAATTGATGTATTATTTTGTCAGTTGTGCGGTGGAGCTCCGATGAACGATGTGCGTTCATTACATGGTGAATATATTTTAAACCAGGGAGAACTAACGGTTCAGTTTGATAACTATAGATGGGGCTACATTCAAGGCCCACTGAAGGAATGCGAGCCTGTGTTTCGAAGCTTCCCGGTCAAGTTTTGATAAAAATTGGCGACTCGAAATTAAAGAAAATAATATATTCATGAATATCGACCAGCCAATTTTTATCTAAACTCAACGGGACAGCATCATAAACTACCGCATTCCCCAGATGATGTGACTAGGCGAACATCAAATGATATGTAATCGATATCCACGGATGTTGTACAAACAAATATGCAAAAAAAACAACAACACTGCACATGAAAATAACAGTGGCACAACAAAAAAAAAAAGTCATATTTACAGGAGAGCAGCAACACACACCCGCACTACTAAACTGACATTAATTTGCAACAGCTCAACATAAGGTTCACACATTTGTGCCATCTACTTAAAAATGTTTTCAGAAATAACAATGGCATAATGATCATTCCGCCACTTTCATTTCTTGAATTTGATTTAAAAATTAAAAAGTAAAACATTGACATTTTTGCTTTACAGGCCACATTATTTCTTTTGGGAATTATGCCATTGATTGTGCGCATGGAAAATATATTTAGCAACATTTCTGCATATTTAACTCAACAATGACAATTTTGGACTTATGGCATTATTATAACTCCGGTGCGACACCCCATTATTTGAATTCTACGCTGAATTATCATGGTCATCGTTTTTCAAGTTTGAAAATGAATATTATTCTAGTAGAAATTCTCAAGTGTGCTTAAATTACTTGTCAGTCACAACTTTGTTTTGTATTTATTACATAATTAGAATAGGCACAATCTCAGTTTTTTTTTAAATACTTTTATAATACATCGTTAAACGTTGACTTAAATATTATAGCATGGTTTATAAAGGAAAAACAAATCTATAAATACAAAATTTGACAACATAACCATGTGAGATATTATAAATGGATTTAAGTATCTGATATTAAAATTAGTACTTACTTCTTAAAATCAGTAAATAAATTAAGTAGAAGCGTATGGTATTTATCCAACTTTACATTGTTTGATGCTTTAACAGCCTCTTGAGCGTGCACCGGGTCGGAATATTCCAAAAAGATATACCCCGCCGTCTCTTCAGAACCCGGCTTAGTGGGATAAAAAGTATTCACTATTGTTCCGAACTTTCCGAAGATTTTGTTGATCACAGTCTGCAACTTGGGCAGACGGTCGGGGCCAACTTGCGGCAGACCGTCCACTACAATAACACTCTCCACGCCATCCGTCTCCTTCGGTTTTGTTTCTATTAAATCGCCGAGGAGCTCTGCAAGAATTTTTAGGTTAAATGACACATCAGCTTAATTTAGCACAACCACTTCACAATATTATAAACCTATATATTTTGATATGGAACAACCCCTTGAATCTCGCCGGTTAAAACACCCGAACAGATATTTATGAAGGCATGACGAGAGCAAATAAGAGATAACTGTAACGCTTCCTGTCAAAAGACAAATGTGTCGCCGTACCTTCGTCGTCAATATCGTCGACGTACCCCTCGGGATCACTAAAATCTGGTTCCTCATCGTAGTTGATTTCTGCTGGCTCATTTTCTGCAGGCTGGTTTGCCTTATCATCACTTTTTTTCTTAGCCATTTCGATGAGAAAACGTGGAGCGCCGCAAGCTTGCCATATGTCTGCTCGAAAGAAAGATGGCGGTCGCGGCAACTTTCCTTATGTTGGTAATTTCTTGTTCGGTAATGTACGCAATTTCAAATTGTTCCATTATGCTCTGTAAATGTTAAATAGTACTTACCCCCCCACGTAACCAATGAAGGCATGCGCCAAAACCCGCCAATTTTTAAAAGTTTATGAAAGTAACGGAAAAAATTAACAATCTGCTACATTTTTTGCAGCGTATTTTTTTATTAATATGAACTCTGCTCGAGAATAATGAGTTAAATATAAACTCCCTAAATTAAATTCCTATTCTATTATTTAAGCATTTTAAAATAATTTTTAATGCTTAATTATCCTCTTTGTTTCCCTACTAATAACATGATAAAAATACAACAAATGGTGTTGAGAGAGTAGCAAGAAGATTGTTAGCTGATTTATTGTATAATATTGAATCTGTCAGAGAGAAATAAAATATCGCTTAAAATCATCAACATTTAGTAAAATCTAAGTTCTAAGAAGGCTGTTTTTTTTTTATAAATATATTTTTGTCCACTTTTCTTATTTATTATTTATTCTACTTATTCCACCGGGTCTTTAGTAAATAATTATTTTACTTATTTACTAAATTTTTAGCTTAGGCTTTATTTCTGGCAAGTCAGGGCACGAGTCATTAAATACAAAAACAAAATAACAGATATACTCTAAATAATAATTATTTTATTACATTGTTCAAATCAATTTAGTTTAGACACGTATATTCTGCTGCATAACATTTATTCTCCTCTACGAATGCGAATCGTGGCACCTCACTAGGGCCCAAAACAGCAAAACAGCAGAGTTCTGAGATTAGTTGTCTCTGAATAATTTTGGGTATGTGGTGGTTTCCCTTAGTGAGGAATGGTGTAATAAGAGAACGGACGCAGCAAACTCCGGTGACAACTGTCGTCAAGCGGAGGCGATACGGTTGGCTAGGCCATATACTGCGGATGCCTCCTGAGTCTTAAACACACTTTTCTACTTTACAAGGCATCAGATTCTTGACGTCCTGGACGTCCACTGCTGACTGTTCGTCGGCAATTTATGTCAGAACTTCGGGACGAGAACCTGACTTGGGAGGACGCAAAGGGTTGGCAGCCGATAGAGTTGCATGGAGGCTCCTTGTGGATACCAAATGCTTCAACTTCGGAGCGGACATGGAATTATGATAATATTCTCCTCTTTAACCACCACACCTACTCCTAATATTTATTTTCATACCTAATATAATTTTGACAATATTCTTATGTCACTATAGTATGACATATTACAGTCATTATAATATTAAGATTAAGTCATCAAATGATTCACGTCAATATTAAGTATGTATTTATTTTTAAAGGGGATAAACAGTGTATTTACCTCACCTACCTATCTAACTAAATTAGAATATCACAATTTACATTCCAATGACGCTTTAACCTTTTAAATGCCGCCAGAGAGTTTTCAGAAACAATAAAAGCTTTAGAAAATACTTGCGAAAATGAATAAAATCATTAAAAAATACTTTACTTCCTTTGACGTGAAATGTTGAGCGTGTGTACACGCTTTTTAGTATGACCGGCTCTCATACAAACTCAGTGTTAATCCGAGAACTGAATCTTTAAAAATGTATCCAAATTGTAGGTTTAAAAAATGTTTGGTGAAGTAAGGATAAAAACAAACAGAAACTAATCGCTCGCCGTACAAGTGTACATAATATACCTAAATTTTTACCGGAGTACTATGTATTTGTTACGTTTTTCCATGTTTGTATTGCATCCTCATAATAACAATATCAAAGATTGCATATATTCATCATCAAAGCCTGTATTACAATAGGAAGCTTACAGAGTTATCTTCAATAGGGAAATACCACTTTAAAAAAATAAAAAAAAAACTAGTAAAGATCTATGAAATACTGTCTAGTAAAAAAATCTGATTATTAGTAGCATAAAAATATTTTTAAATTTGTAATTTTGAATTCCCGCAAAAACGGTCATTCCATTGGTCACGCCCCTAATACGTCACGATTCGTGTTTATTTGTTCCTGGTCGTTGAAATTTGTTTAGAACATTATCACAAATCTTGACGTCACAACAACCAAGGCCAAACCCACCGCGTTTTTCTTGCAAAGTTTTTTTATTTCTTTTTTTTTACATTTATGTATGAAAACGTTTCTCCACAACATCCATATTGATTTTGAAAATACAATTAATTGTTCTAAATTCATTTCATATATTTTGTTATCGGTATTCGAAGTATGTGATTTTTCCCTATTGTCTAAAGTACGAATGAGTATTTTTGTATGAAATTTTTTAATATCTTTGTTCGTAACATTTTGAAATCAAACATGTTTCTAAAAATAATCTTACAAATATCAAAATTTTCCTACAGATAATTCGATTTTACTTTATAGACAGTTGAAGATAACTCTATTTACTTCCCATTGTAGTCGGGGCCCTGGGCTGGTGTAGTCTAGTTGAGATATATATGTTTGTGAATATATGATATATGCGAGAATATTTTTTATCTCCCTTATCTAACAGCAACTAACGAATTATTTAAACAAATTAATGGAACTGAACATTTTCAAATGGAATCACTAAAAATGTATTCATAAATAAATGTAGACAAAGAACTTAAACTTGAAAAATTATTTAGTTAACACGGCATAATACGAGAATATCAAAACGGTATCACCTAAAATATTTTAAAACGGGACAAGGACAGTCAAGACTCGAAACTTAAACCAGAGGCTAAAATTAAATTAAAATGAACTACCAAACAAAACTAAACAAATGACTCAGACAACCTCTAAAAAAGATATTAAAAATTATATCATTACCAATAGAATATGCATTTAAAAAAGAATAATTCTTTTATTTAATGAATGTCATCTCGATGAGTTTATAAATAAATTTCAAATAAAAAAATTAATAAAAAAATTATAGTAGTATTTTCATTGGTCCACCCCAACGTAAAAAATGTCTGCTTTAAAACAAGTTACGAGGGTAGGCTGAAAAGTAATGCACACATGCTAGTAGAACACGAACAAAAACAAATAGCAAGATCAAGCGAAAAGTACATTAAAGTACAATTCTTAAGCTTCCAAATAATATATTTATTTTCAACATAGTCACCGTTAAGCCTTACACATTTCTCCCAACGTGAAATAAGATTTTTTGTTCCGTCACTGAAAAATTCTTCCGAATTTTCTCGAATCCAGGACTTGATAGCTGCCTTCACCTCATTGTCCGAGATGTAATGATACGCCTTTAGGCCTCTCTTGGGTAGAGGGAAAAAATATACATCGCAAGGCTCAAGGCGCAAGGTCGGGGGAGTAAGGAGGTTGTGGAATCAGTTCTAACTTCAGGTTTCGCAGAGCCTCTTCAATTGCGTGCGAGGTGTGTGGACGAGCGTTGTCATGTTGCAAGATTATTGACGCCAGGCTGCCTCTAACACGACAAACTCGACGTCTGAGATGTTTTAGAGTCTGTATGTACTAAGAATAATTTACCGTCAAATAAAACTCGATGAGCATCTCAAAACACAGCCAAATGAAGTTTTTTTGCGGATGATTGTGTTTTGAACTTTGTCGCTTGAGGAGAAGACGGGTGTGAATTCAGCGCTCTGTCTCTCTTCTGGGTCGTTATGATGGACCCATGACTCACTACATGAATCCGTATCAACAGCTTTTAAACGACGCGCGACGATGAACCTCAATAGGAGTCACTTTTTCTGCAGTTAAAAATTCGATGACACTAGAACACGTATCCAAACTCCCGTTTCTCATATTACACTAAACGCAACGCCTTCAAACCTGCGCATGCCTACAGAGAGGGAATGTTACTTCCACATGTCACCCAGCGCGCTTCAGAAGGTTATTTCCCTTGCCTTTTACAAGCATGTATGTATTAATTTTCAACCTACCCTCGCATAAGACTGCACATGTATCAATTTGTAATACGGGATTCGAGCGAAGAATAAATAATTATTATTCACAATAGCATGTATATATAATTGATGACTGAAAGTTCCAAGAATTTCAACGACAATTTTGTTTTTCAAAATACATATTTCGCAAAACCCGACGAACAATGTCAATTATTTACTCGTTAAAGCCGCAAAGAACCACAAGTTAGTCATGTCGGTGATTGTTTTATAACACATTCACATAACAGAAGCCTAGCGAGTATTCAACATCGCCATAAAATGGTATTACGACGCAATGAGAGTTGCATTCTCATCACAATTTTTCATCAAATATGGCTCCTGGTATTCCTTTCATAAAGCTTTCACTTTTGTATTCTGTTTTACCCAGACAACGAGACAACGCTTCAACTAACTATTTAAAAAGTCTACAATGCCTAGAATATGTGAGAAATATAACTATAGATTTACCGAGGTTGATATTTTTCATAACAATGGACGTTAATTTAAGTAAAAGTCAAAGAAAAATTAAGAGAAGCACATATTTAATTAACTTTTATTTTTATACATCTATTTCATTTCTTATCTTATACATTTGTTTTATTTAACATAATTTGAATTGTCTTCAGCGTAAACAATGTTTTTAGTACAGTCATGCACAGTTTTAGTCATGCACAGGGTGGGTGTCCTACACTCTAATACAATAATTCGTCAGTATATTTTGTACATACTGTTTGTTTACCTAATAAAAACAATAACTAAAGACGAATTTTTTTTTATTTTTTAATAATTTATTTTTTGCATTACAATAGGTTAGTTGCAAATACACAAAAAAACTATTACATTAACAGAACAAAATTCAATTTGACAATAAGCCCGCCAATGTACAAATTTTTTTTTTTTTAAAGTCTTATTACTGAAAAGCTCCAACAACACGCCTCTCCAAGCCACTGCGGGTTGATCCATTCACCCCTGTTCGAGCAATGGCTGAAAATGTTGAGACCGCTGATTTATGCAAAAAATCATTCATTTTTTTTCTTCTTTCTTTCCTTGCAGGTTGATTATTTTCATTCATTTTTGTTTTGTATGTTTATTTTATTTTATTTGTTAAAATAACTGTGTTAACAAATAACTATCGACGTGCTAATAAGCGACGTAATAACAGTTAATCACCATGGTTGTTTATCGTATTCGCGATCACAATGCAACATCCGTGAATACCTAATATTAAATGTCATAATATTTACGTTTCGCGACGTATAATCCTGCTGCGCAATCCCATATTTGAATTTCATCGGTGTAAATATGGAAAGTATTCCAAAACTGCTATTTTTATTTATTTATTATCATGCTATTTATTGTTTTTAGCCGGCGCAGCGGTTGGCAAGCCAAATGTCAAGAAAAGCAGTCGCCATAGTGATTGTAATTTAATTTTTACTTTTTTGTACTAGATATTCTTTACTATTTTGCAAATGCAACATATTATATTATTTTTTATAGTAAACGCCGATTTTCGCCAGTGATCTGTGTTTATTTACGAGGAAAACCAAAAACAAACCGACACGAGCGTTGACTTATTGATTACACACGCGTTGACTTATGACTGCGATAACTTAAGCATGTTCATTATTGTTCATAATGATCGCTCAAATGCTTAGCATGTTTTTAAGCACGTCGATAGATATTTATGATTGAGCTACTGAACAACTCGGCCGTGAAAAAGACTTGTTTCTTTCTATTCTATCGAGATTTGTTCACATTTCACATCACATCATGCGGGGAATATTTGAATACAACCAAGTACTTGTCAATACGTACTGTTTGCAGCCAGCTACGCGTACCTAATATACCTTCCTACCTGTCATATCGGTAGGTAAGATACTGTGTACTCACCTGCCCACGTACATACTGCATAGTATAGGTATAAATGGGACCGAGAAAATATTTCTCGCCGATTTATGTCATGCAACGCGCAACGGTTTATTGATGAAGCTCTGTACCACGATAAGGTGTTCAGAAAAAAACAAAATATTCCTTCAAATTTAATTATTTCATTGTAAAATAATATATCATTTAATTTATTACTAATAAAGATAAAACAGCCGTGCTTCAAAAAAAATTTTTTCATTATTCCATGTCCGCTCCATGAATGGAGCATATGGTGTCCACAAAGATTCTACAAGCATCTCTGTTGGCTGCCAGCTTCTGTGCATCTTCCCAAGTCAGGTTAACGTCCCGTAGTTCTGACACAAACTGCGGACGGAACAGTCAGCAGTGGACGTCCAGGACGTCGAGAACCCGATGCCTTGTAAAGTGGGCAAGCGTGGTTAAGGCTCTCAGGAGGCATCCACAGTACATGGCCATGCCAACTGTATCGCCTCCGCTTGATGACAGTTGTCACCGGAGTTTGCTGCGTCCGTTCTCTTATTACTTCATTCCTTACAAAGTCAAACCACCGCACACCCAAGATTCTTCTGACACACCTATTCTCAAAACTCAGAATTTCGCAGCTTTAGGCCCTAGTGAGGTGCCACGATTCGCATCCGTAAAGGAGAATAGGTGTTATGCCGGCGTTATATAGGCGGCATTCGGTTTTTACTGAGTAAATATTTGATTTTCAGATAACCTTCATACTATTGAATGTGGCGCCTGTTATTCCCAGCCGCACTATAAGTTCTTTTTGAATGCTGCCATTTTCCGTAGAATATACTCCCAGGTATTTGAAACTCTCGACCTTTTCAATGACTTGGTTTGACAGAGCCAGGGGATTTTGAAAATCAAGGCATGAAGTGTTACACAGTACATGGGTTTTTGCAATATTGATTTTTAAACCCATGCATGCGGAGTACCCATTTAGGCTATCTACAGTGGGCTGAAGACCCCTGACTGAATTGTCAATTATAACCGCATCATCGGCATATTCATAAAAAATATGAACCTAATATGTATAGTAAAATATTTTCTTTATGTATTCATTATACTCGTATACGCTCGGAGGGCTTTAATTTATTCTGATATTTAGAACATTACAAAAAGAAAACCCAATTAATAAATAAAGTAAATACAATAATAAATCACAAATTATAATAAATAGTTATGTTATTAAAATAATATAACAAAATATAAAAAGAAAAACTAAAAGTTAGAAAGTGCTTTCTTAAGGGAAGGCCCACTGTCGTGAAATATGTCGACATCCGAGGCGATGCGATTAAGTAGCAAGATTGCTCTACCAACCGGCATAACCATTGGCAGGTTGGTTCTGCATCGTGGTAGGTAAAATAATCGATGCTGTCTTTGTCGAAGAGATTTATCAGGTACGAACAGACGTACATCCATCAGAATTTCTGAGTTATGTATGCGACCACCGATCACCTGGAAAAAGTGAACACCCAAATGAACGTCCCTCCTCCTCCATTATGACTGATAGCCTAGGATCCCCAGTAAAAAGTCGGTTTGGAAGAGCAAAGGATAATATCCACACTCTTTTAAGTACAGATACCGCAAAAATTTCTTCTGCACATGACAGGTACAAAATTACAATTCAAGCGTTTCATTACAAAATATAATATGCAAGTCGAATAAATAGATTAAACGATAGAAACGAATTTTCTCAATGTGAAAGTACTACATTTTCTGAAAACCCCTGTACCGTAGGATAAATAGTTTGGCGCGCTCTGTTCGACACAGTGCCGCCATTACAAACGATACGAAGAAGTATCTACTCGGAGTGTGAATGTATTCGACTTAGTAACTTGCCGTCATTCTTCGCGTCGGGTTGCGCGCCACAATTTTACGCGCCAATTCAAACTTCAAATTTTGAAAAGGTAAATTCAAAAATAATTCTGAAAAATATTGCCGCATTGAAAAATGTTTTGATACATCTTTTTTAATTTTGTGTTCGTCTTTTGTGTTGTGTTTTCGACCTAGTTTAAGCAGGTACTCGCGAACCGATCCACGCCTCTTTTTTGTTTATTAATTTGCAGGTGTTTTTTTTTGTTATTGTGTTCGTAAAATAGATTCTGGTAGAAATCTGGTGAGAATATTTTATATTATATTTAGAAATCGATCTGGAATCTGTTTGTTGGAATTATTTTTACTTTTTGGTATTGCATTTCTTTTGATCGGTTGAAAGTTGGAAGTTAATAACAAAACGTGTCTTAGATTTTCTTAAGCACAATTTTGCGGTACCGGTTCTTGAAGAAGTGGGAGGGATAAAATGTTTGTGGTTTTGATCCATTGATGTATGAATTACAGGTTTTAGAAGTTTACAGCGTTAACTGTATGTGTAATTATTTGGGTTTTAGATTTATGTTCCTAGTGGCGATGATGTCACTATATCTAAGGAATTTTGTTTTGCATTCAATCGAATAAAAATCTTTGTGAAAACATTATTAAATTGAAATTGACGATTCACACACTTAGAATGAGGAAGTTCAGTGGTTTTTTTTATTTGTTAATAGAATTTTAAACTAAGCCAAAAAAAACAATTTACGATATTATAATTTTATTTTTTATTGATAACAAATAAAAATACAATATTACAACTAAATACATTTTTTTACATTAATTAAATACATATATTTACATTAACGTTTCCCATTACGTAAAAGAAATAAACAATTCTTTTGTACATAATGGGGAGTGACGTCTTACAATACTTTATTTTATTTTAATTAATAATATTTTTAGGATAACGTGTATAAATTACAAAAAAAATACAAACGATGTTTTTAATCAGTGCTACATAAAGAAGAATTATAAATGTAACTTTTTTCTTAAATATATTTTATTCCTGACTGTACTTGTACTTGTATCTTTGTTCATTTCATTAGAGAAAAATATTCCCCTGTAAGTATAATGATGTTGTGCTGTAGTTGTTTTTAATTTTTACATCTTATTATCAGAGCTACGATTTTTTAAAGTTTTGTATTCCTTAAAAAACTCCGCGTGTGACGTCAGAGGTTCTTTTCCGCTTATTAAACAAACCGGTAATCTCCTATAGCTGTCATATCATAGGTTGATTCATATGAACCGGTGACATCATTCAAAGTATTCCTTTATTTATTTTTTTAGTACATTTGCCGTACAATTTAATGCTCCAATTTTTACCGCGCGCAAGAAAACATTTATTGTATCCAATTTCCCGTAGGACTAAAGTTTCTCATTTTTTAAATTATTTTTTTTTTTCAAATTTAAAACATATTATGCAGATAACAATATTTATTTACAAACGTTTTTAAATTTTAAACTTTAGCATTATAAAAGCAAAATAAAAATTATGATACACTACAAATTAAAAGGGTATAAAAAAGTTTAAAAAATTACAAAATAAACATAATACAAGGTATGGAAATGAATTAAAAATAATATATACATAATACTATCTATTAAAGAAAAAAGAAAAATTGAAAAATATAAAAAAATAAAAATTACATGTACGTATATGAGAGTGCAAATGTTAAAAAATTACAAGAATGAAAAAGTTTTTTAAATTAACGAAATATATGTACCTAGTATAGGTTAAAAAAAGTATCAAAAGCTTTACATATTAACACTAACTTTGTACTTTCTAAGTAATTCCAATAATATTATTGATTTAATTGACATTAACTTAATGGGAAAACATGATGAAATAAAATCATCAATAACTTAGAAAAACTACAAAAACATTAATTAATAATATTATATCATCCCTCACCATTACTTACAAAATATCCGTTATATACCCTCGCTTTATTAGCTCCTTCCACTCATGTCAGTGCCTAGATATATATTTTTTGTATATTTGTGTTTAGTTTATAATAACACATGTAAATAGAAGGAAATGTGACTTTCGAAGCTAGTAGTGCATTGAAATCAACTCAAGTGGTCTAAAAGCAAAGTGTTTTATTAATTAATTTATACTTTTACATTGTTTGTATTCTTTTTTTATACGGAATAATGTTCCCTCACTGGGGTGTCCCGTGTCGAGGGAAACCTTTTACAAAATGGGAAACATTCCTAAGATTAGCGATTTAACAAAGTTAACATAATAACAACAAATAAAAAAAACGTAATTAATCCAATTAACCTAATTATCATTAACATAATAAACAATAAAAAACTAAAATAACCATAAAAAACATAATCAATTTATATAGACCAATATAAGAAATTTCATAAACAGTACACACATTTTACCTATTTGGCTTGATCCACTCATCGATCCGTGTGCAACCCACCTCCACCATCCATTTCTTAAAAGCAATTTTATATTGTGAGAACTTACTCACTGTCCTTAAATAAAAGTAGATTGTACACTTTAACCGAGTAGTAGGCCAATCCTCTTTGACCGAAGGTTGTATTTTTTTAATTTTTTTTTGCACCATCAGGGTGGAGTATCTAGTAACTATTGTATTTGTAACGGAAGGTAGAGAATAATGTTTACGTGCGTATAGTAACAAAGCTTTTACATAAAGTTGTTTTATAGATTTTAGATTAAGATTTTCAAATATACCGAGGGAGCTAGTTCTGATTGGGACTCTTAAGATATTTTTTATTAATGCTTTTTGTGCAATTAGTATTTGCTTGATCAGTGTGTCATTTGCACATCCGAATCGAACCGGGTTGTGTTTTCGTTTTAGTATTGTGGACTCAATGGTCCCAGGTTCAAATCCCGCTCTACCACAACTGGTCTGAAAATTTTAATATTTGAGTAAATAATAAGAACTATAGTATTTCTCTTTAAAAAAAATCGCGTATGGAAATGTAATAAGTTTACTGTAAAATTATTAAATGGTAAAGAGTTAACTTCACCGTATAAAAAAGAATTATTTTATAAATAAATACAACATTATAAAATAAAGATTTTGAAAAAATGTGGATTGGGTAAACGAAAAGAGGGAAATTACAAAACAATAACAAAAAAGAAATTACGAATAGACATAAAAATCGTAACAAAATAAAATACATTTAAGACAAAATAAAAACCAAGCAATCACGCGAGCAAAAAAAAAGTATGGGTATTTGAAAAAACGAAAATATTAATTAAAAAAAACTTTTGTTAAGAAATAGTTTGCCGTGGCGCAGTTTGTGGGACGGCTAACTGTGAAATTGACGTCGCGGGTTCGATTCCCGCTAGTTGCAAGAAAAAAATTCAAGAAAGATTTTTTTTTAATTGGTCTGGGTGTTGTGGTGTATTTTTCATCACCTTCTTCCATATCTTCTCTTTCCCACCTGCTGACAAGCCTCTAAATAGAGGCTAAGCGGGTTCATCCTTTAAAATAAAAAAAATCAGTCCCACTCTATCTCGACTCGATTTCCTTATTCAGGACTTACCTGAGAGCAGTCATCGAGTTCAAACGGAAATGCATTTTTCATCCGCCCGGACTCAGGTTTTTTTTTCATCACAACATAATAACAATGAGAATATATTTTATTTTTATGTATGTTTATAAACAATCAAACTAAGTACAAAAAAAATATGTATCGTATCACAACAATTTTTTAAAGTATCGTTATTTTTTATTACTCCGCGCGTTACGTCACTAGTTCTCTTTAGGGAGTTATCCTGTTTAGTAGGTTGGCTTCCTGTAAACCGAAAGTCTACCACAACACTCTATTATCAGTTGATTGAGAAGAACTTGTGAAGTAATTTTAAGTAGTAATTTTTTTTTCATACATTTTAGAAAAACTTCGTCTTACCATTAAATGCTCTATTTTTTACCGCAAACATTGTTTACTTCCAATTTCGCATAGCACTGAACTTCCTCACTCAAACTCAAAAATTAATTTTGACTTTTCCGAAAATCGATTGAGAGAAGTTATTTATTTATTTATTTTAACTTATGATGATACACTCTTAGCAACTTATCACAATGAGGATTTTTTTTTTCAATTTTAAATTAATTGGGGTTTATGAAATTCTGTGGAGTAAAAAAAAATTGTACTTATCAGTGGCATAAAAAATATTTTCAAATTTATAATTTTATTCTCGCGAAAACAGCCCATTGCGTTTGACGCCCCTAATACGTCATGATTCAGTTAAATTTTGAACTTTGTTTTTGGCCGTTTAAATTGAAATAGAACATCGTCTCTAGTCAACTTAAACAAGGCCAAACATGTCGCGTTTTTTAAAGACATGTTTCATAAAAATTTTATTTTAAAAAATATTCATGAAAATATCCGTATTGATTTCGAAAATGCAATTGATTATTCCAAATCTATTTCACATTTCTTTATTGGTATTCGTAGTATGTGATATTTCCCTATTGCTCATATAAAGGTACACAACTGAAAATTTATCCCTTACTAATGAAGAATTTAGTGCTTTATGCATCGTTTTTACATGCATTATAACTCCGAGACACAATTTATATTATTTTTATCAAATAGATTAAGGTAATTACCTACTTTTTAAAAGTTCAGTTTGTTTGAATAAATGCTATTGTCTTACAAAATTTACTTTCTCTTGTATAACGTTATCTTCTCACGCGAAATTTTCACTTTTAAAATTATTAAATGATAAAACTTAAGATTTCTTTATACACTATGATGCAATGGCTTTTCAAATATAAGTTGCGGTGTGTTTAACATTGAAATAAAAACAATTGTTCAATCATAAACAATATTAATACTCGTATGAAAATAATGATCGTCGTAGAAAAGCGAATTGAAAGCAACTTATTAAAAATTACGTTTAACGGCATAAGTTTACTACTACTACCATCACGCCATTTCCCCGCAGGGGTAGGCAGAGAGAATGGATCGCCACACACGTCTATCCTGGCATACAATCCTAGCCTCTTCCACATTCATACATCTTGTCATACATGCCCTTCGGTTCTGTCTGCTTACGAAAATTGTAATTGTGCAAAAGTAAAACATAAAATAATAAGTCGTTTTGTTAATTGGTCATTAGTTACCATGTTTGAGGCACCAAATTGGATTCCTGCTTTACCACTTTAGGAAAATCGAAATTTATTTATAAAAATGTGGGTATTTGTATGGAAATTTGAAATATCTTAGTCGGTCACCTGTAATTAAATAGGTTTTTTTTTAATGTATGCATATTAAATTTTTCATAGTGAAAAATTAATTTTACTTTATAGACAATTGAAGATAATAATCTTCACTTCCCATTGTGATACGGGCCCTGGCAAGGTACTCGTGCTTTTTTTAAAATTGTTTTTTATACCCTTTCCTTTTCTATAAATTTATACCTCTTTTCGCTTTTCAACATTATCTTTCATTGTTAGCAAACATTATTAATATTCCGTGTGTGATGTAAGACTGAGAAAAGCATTATCGACAACATCAAAAATGAGTACTGCGTTGGTTTGGACATGTAGAACGAATGGACAGTAAAAGAACGACTTAAAGGAAGAATGAAGAAAAAAACGAGAAAAGCTGAAATTCAACAAATACTTTACGCTTTTGACTTGCCCACAGCTTTAAGCATGTGGAAAGGCAGAATAAAGGGCGTACGTCATTGACATATAATACAAAGACATGCCCTATAGGGCACTCTATATAGTAAAATCCGGACATACGAAAAAGACAAAGCCTTAAGAAAATTAACTTGGATCACTGTGTTGTCCAGATGTTGTCTGGACATGGTGAGTTTAGGTCAAAATTATATGACCTCGCACTAGTAAGAGATCCTGAATGTACTTGCGGGGAGCCCCGTCAGACGGCTGAACATATCCTATGGCATTGCCCGATTTTAGATACTGAAAGGGAAAACATGCTAAACGGCTTGACAGAGGTGACGAGGCCGATGTGGAATCCAAGCTTATTGGCTAATCCAACTAACGTCAAAGCATTTTTTCATTTTGTGAGCGAATGGGTAGAAAAATGGGAGGAACTGGGTAAAGGCCTACCATGAGTACTAAATCAGTTTAAGATAAAGGGATGCATACTTGGGTACTAGCATTGGTTGTCTGAAATAAACTCTTGTCCGTCTGTGTTGTTCTTGTCCCATAGAAGGGAAATGGTAAATTACAAATCTAAATAGTAGACTAACTCGAGAGAACCACGCGCCGACCATGCTCTAGGACCCGTTTCGTCTGCTTTAAGGTCTGTGAGATTGTTAGGACGATTAAGGTCTTTGCATAGGATTGTTTCTACTGTTGGTATTAGGACAATGGTTTTTGCGAGGAATTCAGTACTATGACGAAAAGTAATTTCGCCTGAGTTCGATAGGGATCATGTTGGGATCTGTGTTAGGATTTTGCCGGTAGTGTCTTGATGATTTGATGTTCCACTGTGATTTGTTATAGATACGTATTGTTTTTCTTCTGTTGATTGAGTGCATATTGTATAGGGCAAATTATTCTAATGTTTCCCATATGTATTTGGGTTTCGTGTCGTTTGATTGATTTGTTTGTATTACTACGTTCTTCTTCCTTTCCGATGCGGGATCTGGAGCGTGCGGCCGCGGTCTCAATTTGGAACTAACACTGTATTCCTCCACTGTAATACTGGGAAATTAGAAAGGGGTGATTGTGCTGACCATGTGTATTTGATTGATCACAAACTGACAATACTGCAGTGAGGGGTACAATGAAAGTTTTTAAAGTTTATTTGTTTTGTTATTTTCGCGGTTTGATTGTAAAGAAATATTAAATTTTCGCTTAATTAGTAAAAAAAAAAAAAATTGATATTGATATGCGAAACTGAAGAAAGACTCAAGTCTTTATGAACAGTTTCGGGAAAGGGGTGGATGCTTTCATTATATAGTAAAATATTTTTAAAAGTAGTGATACGAAAACGTACCCATAGTTGCAATTTATTTTTGAAGAAAACACAATTTTAAATAAATATTTCAATATTGATTATATTAATGGGAAAACATACAAGCACATGGGTATTTTTTTTTGTAAAAGGTAAATTTGCCGTTTATGGTAATAAAATAAATAAAATATTCTAGTTATGCAGAATCTTATAATTTCACACAAAATATTAAAACAAAAATGAACCAAAAAAAATACACTAAGAAAAGAAGAGAGGTGATAGGAAGAAAAGAAGAAGGAGAAAGAAACAACTCAAATATTTAGATAGTGACATTTCAATCTTGATTTAAATGTAAATAAAGAAGGGGCGTCTCTAACATTAGTGGGTAGATTATTCCACAATCGAGCAGCTACTACTACTGTGAAATAGGAGGCAAAAAAATCAGAGCGGTAAAGGGGTATTAAAAGAGGTATGATTATATTTACTTCCTTTCACTAACTCTTTTAGCTTGAAGCAAAAGTGACTTTTTTTTTCAGCCACATAGCCTCATTAAAAATCTTCCTGGTATTTTTAACGTACCAGAAACAAAAAAAATACCAATGGAATTTATTAAAAAGACATGAATGGATTATGTTGTGTACATAAAACCTTTAAAATATTTTTTTTCCTTAATCTCCAATTTTTCAAATTGAAATATCTCAAAATGGTGTTTTTTGTCTAAACGGCGACGATATTACTTATTTATTACATTAGTTAAACTATTTTTCTGTCTTTGTTGAGTTCTTTGAACGTTGATCTAACTAATATATAAATAAATCAGATAACACACGCGTATATTATGAAGAATAAACAAAAATAATTAACGAAAAACTTGTTCATTCAATCTAAAATCGGTATCCTAGCACAAACTAAATTTTCTTTTATATCGTGATATTTATGTTCGTCAAACTATTCGATTATTTTTAATGATAACATTCAACCAATGGCGTTGGCAATCAGAACATATAAATCATCTTATGAATAATGCTTTCTGGATAAATAATTAATCATTTTTATTAAATGAACTGTAGTTTAAGATTTTTTTAAATACTAAAAAAATATTCGAACTAGATGCTGGTGAAAACATATTTTATTGGATTATTACCAATTGATTATTAACTTGACTTTAGACATTTTCTACAGCAAAATGTATTTTTCAAATATGTCTTCAGAATTTGTTTTATATGTATTTATTTGAATTTTTTGTTGTTTTTTAAACATAATATAAGTTTAGTTTGAAATAAAAATGAACTAATTCAACAATGTTTTGAATGTCCAAATGTTTGCAGACTGGCTGGATTTCCTCCCTAGGGATTTATTTAGATCTAAATTTATTTGCCAGAGAGGAAAAACATTTTCGAAAAGGGAATGTGGAAGTCTAGGCATTTACAGTTCTTATGACCTGTCATTGGCTAGTTTGAGTGGTGAATTGGTTCAGTTGGATGAGTTTTACCAACATGATAAAGGTTTCAGCTCTTTTACTTCACAAAAGTCAACAGATGGAAGAGATGAGGAGATGAGAAAATGTGGATATTTAAACATAGACAGAATGGTGAATGTTTCACAGTGTGTTGTGACGGCCATTCATTGCTTGCCGTCACAGACAATAATCATACCACCAATCTTTTGATTTTTTCTATTTCGAATACGCGTTCAAAAAAGGCGGCATATCCAAGCTTTCTCTTTCGTGTCAAAAATGTAAAGCAACGGACCTGCTCGCGGAGTTTGGGGCAAATTTTTTTATCGATCCTTCCCGATTCACCGCGACAGTGTCAAGTGGCCACTCAAACCAGCCCTGTTAACGCCTAGACATCCATATTCCCGTCTCGAAAATGTTTTCCCTCTCTGTTGCAACAAATTTAGATCTGTTCAACTCCCTAGGAAGGAAATCCAGCCTGTCTGCAAACATTTGAAAATACTCAAAACTTTGAATTATGACTGTGTTCTGAGTTTTATGTTTTTAACAATAATATATCCGAATCGTTGTAAACAAAAACTGAATTGATACAAATCGTCTCTATTGAGATATATCTAAATAAAAATCCTAATAGGTATGTCTTTTTTTATTAGGAGAAATAATTCGATCATGTGAATCTCACCCGCATCAAAAAATGTTTCAGCACTTCTACTTCACAAAAATCAACAGTTAGAAGAATTTAAGAAATATGGATATTCAAACATAGGCAGAATGGTAAATGTTACACTGTGTGTAAGGTTGCCACCTAAACCATCCAATGACATGTCATACGTCTTGTAAATGCCTAGACTTCCATACTCCCTTCTCTAAAATGTTCTCCATCTCTATGTTTCTCAAAACTATGATACTAGCATCATTAGTATCATAGTATGGTCTGATTGGCTGGGGAAGCTGCACTAAAACGACTATGGCTTCAGCAGCTATAGCTCAAAAATCAGTGTTAAGAGTTATATTAAAAAAACCATACCGATACCCGAGTGATTCGCTCTTCAAAGAATTTCAAGTGCTGGATATTCGTCAACAGTATATATTGAGGTCAGTAGCGGTCACACATCTCAACAGGGAAAAATACGCAAGGGTTTGTCATGTTCATAATACTAGACACTCCAATAAGGATCTGATTCTACAGAGAAGAGTCAATACTTTTTTAGCTCAAAGGCAGCAATATTATATAGGCCCGAGGGTATATAACCTTATCCCAGTTTCGTGGAAATGTGGTGGGATCGCCAGGCTGAGGAAGGTGTTGACTGCATTCTTATTCCATATTGGTCGGAGGGAGTCAGAGAATTTGTTGTCCGATGTAGGACGTAAGCTGGTTGCTTGTTTTACTAGTAATGACTTGGGACTTAGGATATAGAGATTTTGGTATTATTTATGTTTTCTCTGGATATTCATTGTTTACCTTTAAGACTGAAAAAGCACACATTATGATAAAACTGTAAATACTTTTAAATATCATTATAAAATACATAATTTACTGCCTTAGAACGGGGAAGCTATCCTTAGTTAGGCAGTTTAGATGAACCAACAGCAAAAATAAAAAATATGTTTGCTTACTTTTACTACTGAATTAATTTGTTGTATAAATAATTACTTGTATATTGCTGTAATAAATATGTAAAATAATAAAAATAAAATAAAAAATAAAATTAAAAAAATAAAAAAATAAATAAAAAAATAAATTAATTATTCACGAATCAAGGTATTTGTTTTGAAAATAAACATTATTCAAGGCTGTAAATAGAAAAGTGACTATGCACACTTAAAGGAAAATGAACAAGTTTCTATGTCGTTTTAAATAATGACCGGAAAGCATTAACAACCGAATCATTTTGTATTGGCTAGGTGATTTTCTGTAATGACAAACTCCGATTTACACATTGTGGCTAAATTATCTGATTGCGTGTTATTTTTTACAAATTAATGGACAAACTGGCATAATATTGTAGCCAAACAGCTGAATTATTTCTCAAAAACTTTTAATAAACTTAAGTAGTTATTAGGAACTTGTTGGTTTTTTTGCCTAATAAGTGCAAAGTTTTTTTAGATTTTTTATTACAATTATTTATTTATAAACCCAAACCTCAAAACTGAACCGATTTCGTTTTTTTCAGAAAGAGAATCCAGAGTGAAATTTTTCGTGTTTTTCAAAATTATTTATCATATTTTTGTAACGTGCGCCCGAAGACAGCGGATAAAACTAGGCGATTTTATGGGTTTTTAGATCATTTAGTCAAATTTAGCAAAACGATAGACACACCAATAGTAAATATCTATAGAGTGTTAAAAAATCTAGCGCCATAATCCGAAGAGAAAATACGGGAAATCATTTGTATGAAGACAAGTCAGTTCGCGTTTCCTGCTGCTAGGTGGTGCTGTCACTGATGTCTTCACTGTCAAACTTTACTCCGCGCTCAATGTAAAATAAAAATTTACTTATTTCTCTCTCGTATTTTAAATAGGCTTCTGTGATTAAATTGAATAAAATTCAAAAAGTGCTCACTTGAACGTGATTTTTGTCACGTCCAGTGCGTAGATATGTGTATCGTAGGGCTTTGATGCCCTTAATACCTATGTAAAGGTACGAGTCTCTTAATACCCGAAACTCAAAGATACAGAATCGACGATTTTTCTTCGTAATCGCTCGGAAGAATTTATCCTAACTCTCTCTTCTGACTGTACAAGCCTTGCTTTCATATTTGCACGATTCTTCTTCTTCACAGTCTCAATCCTGGGAATTAGTTTACAGCATAGTCCTGCATCTCGTCTTCCACTGTTCTCTATTCTCCGCAACTCTCTTCTGCTCAACATACGAGGCGCAGTTCAAATTCTCGCACACTCCAAATACTACCGTCGAGGGCGCCCTCTGTGAGTTATCCCTTCAACCATTCCCTCTATTATGTCATGCAGGAGACCCTTATGGCGCATAATGTGGCCGATCCACTGGACTCGCCTCTTTGAGATGGTTTTCGATAACCTTGTCAGTAGTGATGTGGTCTCTCCAGGAAATTCCTAACATTCTTCTGTAACACCACATCTCAAAGACCTCTAGTATTTTTTAATCTCTCTCTGTAAGGCACCATGTCTCACAACCGTACATCAATATTCTCCATACATGTCTTGGCAAGTTGCTTGCGGAGTTTTAGGTTTATGTTGTTTGACTCGAAAATCTTTGATTTTTTGTTGAACGCAAGCCTTGCTTGATGTATGCGGCAGTTGACTTCTCTTTTTGTTCTACTATCCCAGGTGATGCTGCTTCCAAGTTACCACAAACTCTTTCACGTTTTTCAGAGTTGCTCCGTTACGATTCTTATGCAATGTTAAATTTACGATAAATAGGAATTAAATTAAGAAGTGGGTGTGTCTCATCGACGCATTAGACTTATGGAATCCAACCACGATTCAACTCTCCCTCGATTTGACATTTGATCAAGGGTAAAATATGAAAACGTACAAATGCATTCGAATAGCATTTACATTCTTTATTTACCTGACTGTGCAGGCAAATCGATTACATTCAATATTTGAAGTGTTCATTGCTTCTTCATACTTAGTAATTGCGGCAATGGGTAATATTGGAAACGAGGTTACGATATCGGAAGTAAACAATTTGACAGGAAAAAAATGGCTTCCCTTAGATCATCGGAAGACATACACGTACCACCTTGTTTATTTAAAAGGGGTGATTGATTAAAAACATTGAGTATATTTGAAGACCTTGTTTTAAAAACCTCAAATGTCACAATCCATAAATCTTTCAGAAGAGTGTTAAAACTGAAAACCACGGTTTTCTGTGCTTTTTATGTATTTTAACGAAATCAAATCATCAATGTTTTGAGTATGTCCAAATGCTTGCAAACTAGCTGAACCAGCCAATTTTTTTCAATTTCAATTTAATTATTTTATAAACGTTTATGTACATTACAAAATAGTTCAATGCACACATAAAACTAAAAAAATAATACAAAAATTTAAATATACAAAAATGGTAAAATAAAAATTCCCAGCAATTATAGAGAAAGAATGCTATCCTCTCTGAATTTTTTTTCACTAATATAAAGTATGCCAATATCCGAAGAGATACGGTTGAGTAAAGACATTGCTCTTCTTTCCATGACAGGTCATAAGCCCTGTAAATGCCTAGACTCCCATACTCCTTTCTCAAAATTGTTTTCCCTTTTTTGCAACAAATTTAAATATGAACAACTCCCCAGGGCGAATATCCAGCCAGTCTGCAAGAATTTCGACGTACTATGAATGTTGAAATAACTATCCGGTAAAAGAAGAAGTAAAAAGAATTGGAACATTGTTTTCAGGCGTTGCCTAGTACGTGAAATAATTCAGTTATATGAATCCCCTCACAACAAGAAAGATTTCAGCTCTTTAACTTCACTAAAATCAACAAATGGAAGAATTGAAGCGGCAGCGTATCTTGATCATATTTGATGCGTTTATTCGCAGTAGGTACTATACTTAATAACCAACATTTTTGACACATTAGTCCCAATCCCATGGGACCAAAGTTTTGTGTTGAGCTGGGACGTAAAATAAACCTATTCAACAAAAGGCAAAATAATCAATCTTAACGAATGGCAAGCCTTTAAAAAGTTTAGTAATAATATCGGCGAATTGATCATGACCAATCAATGTAATACCAGACAGCAAAGAATTCAATTCCCTCTTTTGAACAATCCAATGAAATGCTTAAAATTACGATTAACGTAAAAAAAATACCTTGTTATTATAATTACCTAAAATTATTTTGATCTCATCGGAAATCGAATACGGAACCCCGCATGTGGCCGGCAAGCGTCAGTCGTTGGTCCACGGGGCCCGCCATTTGATTTGTTTTTTTTTTTATGTTCCACATACATGTTTAGCGAAATTTTGAAATGAAAATGGGTAGAATAATTTTGATACCCCCTTGCTCTCTCGCCCCAATGGCAATGAATTTACTAAAATGTACCGATTTATTTTTTGTGTCTACTAATATTCGCATGATGGAGGCTGGCAACGCTAAGTACCACTATTTACATAAAATATAAAAAATAATGTATGTTTGCTATTTCTCCAAAATTAGTCATAACGCGAAAAATATAACTATAGTACATTATTGTGTAATAAATATTATTAAGCATTATGCCATGTTACGAGGTGTATGAGATCACTATATTTTGCTATGTAGGGCGACCATGGGCCATATTATATTTAAAATGTCATACAACAGAAGTGGCTAGCGCGTTTTCAGTTTCAATTCTCGATATTTTATAGTTGAACACTTCATAGTGCCTGGACCGCCACTTGAACCGTAAAACTGATCATTTTGCTTTAATGCATCTAATAAATTATCATGATGCGCGCTACGATTGGTGTACCAATTCAGAGCCCTATGCATCTCTAAGTTCGGGAAGAGGAATGATGATGATAATTTACCATTTTAACGTACTTAAATAATAACCTCGTGGTTCAGTGGAAAGCGTGTCCACAAATCAATTATACCCTAAAACAATACTCACAGATTCAAAAACTACTCTTACTCAAATGAAAGATATAACCCCTACAATACATCACAAACAAATAATATAATCACTAGATCCTTAACACAAAGACAACCTAAATTAATACAAACTAATACCACTTTACGACTAATGCATTTTGAGTATTATTCAATTAAAATCTATAACCTACTTCCACTATCTATTAAAACAATTAGTAACAATAAAATGTTCAAAAAGGCTATAAAAAAATGAATAGTGGAGCTAGGTAAAAGTAAAATGGATTGTCTCATTCGCCTAAACCAATATTGAATCAACTGCTCCACAAATGTATAGCTTGTGTTATGTTTTGTTCTTTCATTGTGCGTTTTGTAATATAAATAATATAGATGAACATAAATTAATTATAAACATAAATTCATAGTGTTTAAAACTGCCTGAACATTTTGTTAATTATCTCTGTTTATTAAGTTAGTCTTCTTTGTTTATTCTCAAATGTAAAAATATTTTTTTAAAAAAGTAAATTCTTGTGTCCTCGGCACGGGTAACCCAACCCCAGTGAAGTCACATTATTTTTATTATTAAATATAGTTTATAATGGAAAAAATAAGTATAAATAAAAATATTTTTTAAAAAAGACTCATTTTACCTTCGTGTAATAGAAATACTCGGCCTCGTGGTGTAGTGGTCAGCGCGTTTGCCTACCATGCAGAGGTCTCGATTTCGATTCCCGACGTGGTTGGCATGAAATATTTCACCATCACCTTGATTAAGATTGCCAAGTAGTGTTTCAAATTGATTAACTGGTAATCAAGATAAAAGAGAAAACATAATTAGAATTCACTCCGTGGGTATGTACAGTATTTTATGGTGACTCGTTTCATGGATTAATTGTAAATTGAAGAAATGTATGAGTACCTTAGTCTAAAAGGTTGAATAGTCAAGGATATTTAAACCAGCGCGATACGGTAACATAATTTTCTTTTTAAAATGGATAACGCTGCATTCGTTGATTTAGAATACTTAGAATACATAGACTTGCCCGATGGATTTTTTACCCTTGAAAAAAGACGCACCATAACTGAATTATGTTTTTCCTAACGCTAGCTGATGCAGCAAACTTCCGTCATCATCACCAAAGTACTTTCGAAACGACCCAAATTTTTACCGGACAAGGAGCTATGAGATATTCAGTCAGATGAATCTCTTCACAACAATAAAGGTTTCAGCTCTTTAACTTCACTAAAATCAACAAATGGAAGAATTGAAGAAATATGGATGTTCAAACATAGGCAAAATAGTGAATGTTACACAGTGTGTAAAGTGGCCACTTAAACCAGCCAATGACAGGTCATAAGCCCTGTAAATGCCTTGACTTCCATATTTCCTTATTTAAGGTATTCTCCATCCCTGTTGTAATTTGTTTATCTATATAGGTTTAAATTAAGGAATGATGACTACTGTCCATGCGATGATATTTCTTCACAGAGTATCGAACATCTGTTATTTCAGTGCCCATTTTTCAGTTTGCAACGCCATAATCTTGAAGCAGAATGCAGGAAAGATGGAATATCCTCAACAGATATCCACACTGTAGTTAAACGTAGTTATCACGCGCCATTGTTCTTGAACTTTGCAACAATGGTGATTGGACTCACATACCTGAACACTTACTCCCTCACAAATACACACAAACACACCTCTACACTTACTCTCAAAGACACACAAAACCTTTTGTTGTACAACAATTTAATATGTATGATTTTTATTTAGAAACTTCGCTGGTCTGTCTTTAAACCATATCTTTTCTATGTTATTATATCATTGTCGAATGTTTGTTTCTGTAAAATAAATAAATGAATGGAGTAAAATATTTTTAAAAGTAGTGACACGTACCCATAGTTATAAGGTACTGTTTATTTATACCGGGGCTGCATCCAACGAGCATGCATATGCTACCAAAAATTAAATCATACTTATTTTTGGTACATAAAAAAGTTTGTATTTTAGCGTTAACAGTCAACATTCGTTTTTGGTGGATCCCAATAAAGTTTATTCCTTAAATTCCATATAATTTCGACCCATTTATTTCAGTTCATTGGATTTTTAGGAACGAAAAGATCAACAAATTACAACAGAGATGGAGAACATTTTGGAGAAGGGAATATGGATGTCCAGGCATTTACAGGGCTTATTACTGGTTTAAGTGGCCACTTTACACACTGTGTAACATTAACCATGTTTGAACATCCATATTTCTTCGATTCTGCCATCTGTTTATTTTACTGAAGTTAAAAAGCTGAAACCTTTATTGTTGTGAAGAGATTCATTTGATCGATTTATTTCACATACTAGGCAACGCCGGAAAACAATTTTCCAATTTTTAAACTTCTTCATGGACCAGTTGGTTTTATTAATTTTAATGACTCCCTGGGCGGTGAAATCCAGTCTTTCGTATACAAACATTCGGACAGACTCAAAATATTGTACGAAAAGATAATATTACCTCACGTTTATTATATTTTAAAAACGAATTCCTATTAACGCATCAATGTAACTAAGAAGAGCTTCGCAATAGCTCCGCTAGGCGTAGTTTCACATTTACAAAAAATAGTATTTACATTTGAATATGAATTATTTTATGCTTTTTTCTCATGAACAAATATATCTCAATTAAAAGATACACAATCCTTTTTTAAATGTTTATCCAAAAAAAAAACACGTTTTGATGACACAAGTAGGCATTTTTGTTCCGATTCTAAACGTCACGCCTAGCTGGCGGTCGATGAACGACTAAATACGCGTCGGTCATGACTAAGCGTTTGGGCATGAGTTAAGTGTCATCGTTTTTGAAGGCTCGGGGTGTCTATGTAATTATATGTCAGTGATAGCATTACTTTCGCATAATGAGGAAGCATACAACAGATTTCGTTGAACAGCCAAGAAGAAAAAGGAATGTTAAAATGACTGTGATTTAAAAAAGTAGTGTCAAAATAAAACGAATAAAAAAATAAGATTTCAAAATAAAATTGTTTAATTGAACAGTAGTAAAAAATAAAGTCCATACTTTTTAATTACGTTTTGAAGTACTTTTTTTAATAAAGTGAAGGGTCCGATGTCTTACAGGATATTCGCCGATAGTTATCTATAAGTGTGAAAACACTGCTATTAATTATTATAAAAATCACAATTGTCCATAAAAAAAGAAGAGAAAAATGAAACATTACTATACAATACACATTCTGTCAAATAAATACCAGGACTAAGTAAAAAAAAACAACAATAAATCAATTATAATTCCAAATTTATTAAATTTCTCTCAAAATAGGCTTCTGCTGAAGCGACACATATTTTCCAACAAACAATCCAGCCATCCATGCTCCTTTTGTATGCGTATTTTGGGATCGCCTCGAGTTCCCTCCGAAAATTTTGTTTTGTGTCTTCAATCGAGTCAAAACGAGTTCCACGAAGCGCTAATTTGGGTCTGGGGAACAGAAAAAAGTCACAGGGAACCAAGTCAGGAGAATACGGGGGTTGTTCAATAATATTCGTTGAGTTTTTGTTCAAAAATTCATTCACTATGACGGCTTTGTGAGACGGTCTGAGTTAGTTATTAGGTCTGTCCAAGATATCTTTAGCATTCTGCGATGCAACCACATTTCAAAAGCCTCCAGCCTATTCATAGTGTTCACTTTCAGAGTCCAAGTCTCACAGCCATACAACAATACAGACCACACATAACATTTTACCAATCTTTGCCTTATTTTCAAGTTGAGATTAGCATTGCAGAAGAGGGATTTCATTTTATTAAAAGCAGCTCTCGCTGTCTCAATGCTGCATTTAATTTCTATATCTTGGTCGAGGGTCTCTGTTAGAATGCTGCCGAGGTATTTAAATTTGTCCACCTTTTCAATGTCAATACCCTTTAATTTGAGAGAAAATGCGGAGTAATCAAGGCGGCCAAATGTTATCCAATTTGTTTTGTTTTTTATTAATTAGTTTTTAACTAATCAGGTTTTTTCGTGTATGTCTCTTTTGATACGTAATTAAGTCAAGATTGAAATGTCACTATTTTATTAACTGAACTAACTTTTTTTCCTTCCCATCCCCTCTCTTCTCTTCATAGTATAGTGTTATTTTTTTAATATATTTTTATTTTGTTAATCTCTGTTTTTAATTTTTGTATAAAATTGTAAGATTCAATATGTCCTTGGTTTGGGTAGGTAGGAAGAAATTGCCTTAAGGCAATATGCCCGCCCTTATATGTTTATATATTTTATATGTATATATATTGTTTATGTATATATATTGTATATGTATATATATTGTTTATGTATATTTATTTATTATGTATATAAAGTGTTAAATAAATAAATATATTGTTTTTTAGTATAATTTTTTTGACTAACTCTTCTTTCGACCAGTCTGTTGTTTTCGTTGGCAGGAAGATATCGCTTTTAGCAATAAGTCCGCCAAATTTCTTTGTAATCAAGATTCAAATAAATACGTGTAAAATATAATAGGTACCGCGAAAACAAAATAGCGTATTTTATATTGAATACGCTGATTAAAAACAACTCTGTTATGTTTTCAGTGATGTGGTCACCCTTCTGATAGAACATGTAGGCCTTGAAAACGATGCCTATGAGATAATCGTAAGAAGGTGTTTTGTGAGTTACATATTATTATGTCAACGTATTGTCATAGTGTAGCAGAAGCATCAATCTAGAAGGCTACCTTCCCCCTACTCAACTTTGTCCGAGTTACGTTAAACAATTAGCATAATATAATCACTAGATCCTCAACACAAAGACAGCTTAAACAAATACAAACTAACACCAGTTTTGGACAAAAAGATTTTTAATATTGTGCAATTAAATCTATAACCTACTTCCACTGTCCATTAAAATAATTAGTAGCGATAAAATGTTCAAAAAGGCTATAAAAAAATTAATAGTGTAGCTGGATAGAAGTAAAATGGATTGTCTCATTCGCCCAAACTAATATTGAATCTGCTGCTCCACAAATGTATAGTTTATGTTATGTTATGTTATGTAATTGAATATAAACATAAATACGCAGTGTACAAAACTGTCTGAACATTTTGTTAATTACCTCTGTATATTAAATCTTCTTTGTGTCACATGTAAACATATTAAAAAATATATATATTGTTAAGTGTCCTCGGCCAAGGTAACCCCAGTGAGGTCACATTATTTTTATTATTAATAATTGTTTATTATGTGGAAAAAATGAATCTGTAAATAGTTGTGTTTAAATCAATAGAGAAAAAAGACATCAAACACGTATTCTGCAAGGCGATCCGGTGATTGCGGGATACAGATACGAATATCATTGTCTGCACAGCTCGTGTGTAAACGTTTAAGCTGAGACTGCTGAGTGAAAGTCGTTAGTCTTTTCTAAAAACATTAATTATTATTAAATCCTGGAATTTTCTAATATGCCTTTCAGTGTCCTCTCATACTATCCCATAGTACTTTTTAATCCCACTTAGGCAACCGTCTGTCTACGATCGACGATGGTGAAGCAACACTTAAAACAAGCAGCTTTTCTGGTGATTGTAAAGACTTATACGAGACCAGCACAGTCAGCCACATCTCTCTCACTTCCAGGTTGCGGGGGGGCTCCGGTAGGCAGCTGTTCTAAGCCTTCTAAACCCCAGACTTTCCAGCTAGAGGTCATCGTGTACCGCTTTGCCCTCCTTTGCGTCTCCTCTAAACACATCTCTACCCTTGGTGAGATCTTTCCAATGATGCACGTCAATGAAAGAAGCCTTCATGTCACTTTTACATATATCTTTAAATCGCAATCGCTGACCACCGCGGTATCTTTTGGCAGCCATACTTAATATCTTTCGGTATTCGGCCATCCTCCATGTGACTCACATGATCAAGCCATCACTTGTATATAATCTTCTGTTACTTTTAAAATTAAAATTGTATTAACAAAACAATAACAACTTCAACGAGAACACGACGTGTTGACTATCCATCAGCCATTATCAACCTCTCAGACTCTCCGCGACCAATTTCACTGAGGAAAACAGCTAGTAACGTCTTTAGCTTGTCGATCTTACAACATTTCCACGGTTCTGGGGTAATATTCCAAACGCCATAGAAAACACTTTTATCTCGTGTATTTTGTACGTAAATTTGGTTCAGAATACAACCGTTGGCATTATATTATCATTGAGATATAATATAAAGAGATGACACTCCATACAAATACGAGCTAAAAAGTCATATCCAAAGGAAAGGGAATGACCAGCGGAGAGAGCAAGTGTCGTCACGTCATATCACGTCGTCTTTGACAAGCGGGTTTATAATCGGGTTGTGGTCCCGTGGCTAGTGCAGCGGACTCACGGGCCGGAGGTCTGAGGTTCAAACCCCACTCTACCCCAACTTGATTTCCATTTTCTAATATTGAGTTATTTGCAACTCGTTGAAAATGGCCATCAAAATTGAAATATTAGGGTAAATTGTAAGAACGCTAATATTTATTTAAAAAAATTAAAAAAAGCAAAGCACGTAGTACAGTAAAAAGCACGGACTGTTTACATCGGTCTACTGTAAGTTCTCTTTAGTATGTCGCTCCCTTCCGCACACGCGTCAAGTTGTTTGTCGTTTCACTATTCGCCTAAATAGCTGAGCGGGACAGAGACAGGAGATAACTCACGAATAATAAGTATTAATAAGACGTTTTTTGACATTGAAATAGTATTGATTAAGATAAGAACATTACTTACCGGTGAAAGGTTATATCATCACTTTTCCAGGTCGATTTGTTCAGTATCTTAGCGTACATATAAGCATTTTAGTAATTGCGAGGAGACAAAAGTTCAAAAGTAGCCGGGGACTGCTCGCAACAGACTAAAGCCCGTTCGATAAAACATATGCCAACTGGCCGCAGGTTGAGGGTCCATATTTCGAACGCTCATGATTACTCTAGTGATATACCTCAATATTTGTACATATATTATAATGTTTTTGCCCTATGTAGGAATATTGTCACAAATAACTATCGACGCGCTAAGTAGCGACGTGATAACAATTTCTCACCACGGTTGTTTATCGTATTCGCGATCACAATGGAAGATCCGTGAACACATATTTAATGTCAAAATATTTCCGTTTCGCGACGTACAATCCTGCTGCGCAATCACATATTAGAATTTAACCGGTGAACACATAGAAAATATTCCAAAACCGCTATTTTTATTTATTTATTTTTTATTTATCGTGCTATTTATTGCATTTAGCAGGCGGTTGGCAAGCCAAATGTCAAGAAAAGCAATCGCCATAGTAATTGTAATTTAATTTTTACTTTTTTGTATTAGATACTCATTACTATTTTGCAAATGCAATATATTGTATTATTTTTTATAGTAAACGCCGATTTTTCGCCAGTGAACTGTATTTATTTACGAGGAAAACAAAAAAAAAGCCGACACGGGGGTTGACTTAGAGATTACACACGCGTTGACTTATGACTGCGATAACTTAAGCATGTTCATTATTGTTCATTGTGACCGCTCAAATGCTTAGCATGATTTTTAGCACGTCGATAGTTAATTTATTACATATTTGTGTTTGAGCTACTGAACAACTTCTAACCAAATCGCTATTTTTACAATACACATATCTTCAATTGTTTTTCTATACATCCTTATATTATCGTCTATTACCACATACTTTAATTTCCAAATGTCTGCCTTAATAATTATGGCTGTCTTCAGGCTGGTGATGGTGTGTTCTCAATTGACCTTTGCCCACCTGAATTCACGGGCGGAACAGAACATACGTAATGCATTACGACATAGGCAGATAGGTATGATGTTTCCACATTGTACATAATAATATAAAGTACATCCTCAGAACTCAGGACGGTTAGTACATCCAATGCACCAGACGACCTCCTATTTCATTTAACCGCAAATTTTCGACTAGGCAAGCCCACGGTACTGAATTGTGATTGGAAACGTTATAAAGAAACAATAAAAAATCATTTGTTGGCATTGGCTATTAAAAAAATGTATTAAATGTACCTTAGGCCAGCGGTTTCGAACCTTTATGCTTCTACGCCTCCCCGAAAAATAAGTTTTTTTTTGCGTGCCTTCCTTTTTTTCAATAGTTATAATAATATAGAACTTTATTAAAACCAAAAAAAGCTATAATTTACAATAAAAATAAAAATAATAAGGTTATGCTATAACATATCGAGGCTTTACTGACAGAATGCATTAAGTCATTAAAACAAGTTGCGAGATAATTGTCAATCGTTCAATGAAGGTGAGAGATTTGGGTGTACTGATGGATGAAAAGCTTTTATTTAGAGATCACATAAATACAATAGTGGATAAGGCGTATAGACTTCTAGGGTTTATCTTACGAATCTCCAAGCCATTCTCATCACCAAATACACTCAAACTTCTTTACTATACTTATGTGCGTAGTCAACTTGAATTCGCTTCATTGGTGTGGTCCTCTCAATATAATGTATATATTAATCAAATTTCAAACATTTAAAAGAAATTTCTAAGGAGCCTGGAATATCGTTTTGGCAACATTGAAAATGATTACGGCGCATCTTTGATATATTTTAATATAGAATCACTACAAGAAAGGCGCCTTACATGTGATTTAATTTTTCTTTTCAAAATTCTAAATAATATAGTTGATTCGCCGTATCTTTTACAAAATATTGGTTTCCGTTGTCCTCTTCGCTATACTAGATTAAATTCCCTTTTTTAAGTACCAACTTGTAAAAACAATTATACCTCGAATTATTTCATTAGACGTACCTGTCGAAATTATAATGGACTTAGTATTGATGTAGACATTTTAACTGCACGTTGCATTTGTACAGAAAATTTCTTCATGGGGTCGATTATTTGGGATAGTTACTGAATGTGCATCTTGAGTGGTTTATGCTATGTATATGTGCCGCATGTAATGTATATGTTTGTGTATGTTTTATATGTGCGTTCATGTGTGTGCGTGGATGGCTCGGAGTGTACATTCTGTATTTTTATTTATTTTAATTTATTACCTCAATGGAAAACGCAAATGTTAACAATTATTCTTTTCTCACTTGAAATTCTTATTTATTTATTTTTTTTGTCACATTTAATGTTTATATCTTTTGCATAATTTATGAAAACTTCATTGGTCTTTTTATGTTAAAAGATTGTTGTTTTTAATACTTACTATGTATGATTGTATGTTTTCTGAATAAAATAAAATAGAATATTAAACAAATTATCGCATTCAAAGCTTTTTTATTCTTTCAACGCATTATTTCTCCCACAATTTTAATTAATTTAATTTTTTTAAAGCCATATATTATATTAAAAAATATTTTAGTTATATCGAGGCCATAGTGATTCTATTGAAGAATAAATTTAATTGAAACTTTTAAATTTGTAATAATAATTAAAACAATTCATTTTATTGTCACATGCTACGGACTTATTCAAATGATTTAGAGAACAAGTGGGTTTTAAGTTTCTTCCGAAATATCACTTCACTTTCACAGCCTCGCACCTCTGCTGGGAGAGCATTCCATGCCATGGGCCTGCGATCGTAAATGCGCGTTCACTAAATTTAGTGCGCTGTTTGCGTAGAGGTATAATAACTTTTCCTCTCGCCGTAGACGTAGCTGATCTAAGCGTGAGACGCCTGTCCGCTAGTTCATCTGGAATGCATAGTTCCCTTAGATATTCCGGAGCAGAGTTGTGCTGTGACTTATACATAAGCCAACAGAGTTTGTATTCGACCCTCTGTGGAAAACGTAGCCAGATTAATTCCCGAAGTAGTGGAATGATATGACTGAACTTAGAGATTCCGAAAATAAGTCTCGCTGCAGCATTCAGTGCAGACTGTATCCTCTAAGGGTCTAGGGTACAGAATTATTATGGTAACAAGGGCACATTGCATTGAAATAATTTAAACAATTTATTGCGTTTTCGTCGAATGTGCGAAATAGGTTGGATAAAAATATTAAGATTAATGCAACATATTTTGCTTATTTCGCGAAAACACAATCACTACGCATAATCCAAAGATATCTATTACCATAAAAAATGTAGTAGACAAAGATATTGTAATTTTTTGAATAAACTGTTATTATGATTATTATTTAATTTTAAACTGAAATTATTGCGGTTTAACTAGCCGTTACTGGATATTTATTGTTTAATATTCTACGAAGTGTATTAGTCAATTTTACTTTTTCATGAAACCTATTTTATTATTTTTGACAAAAATGCAATATTTTTTGAAAATAGAATTTCCGGTTCAAATTCACCCTTTCAGAACTGAATTAATTCCTGTGGAAACTAAAAATATTTTTTATTCTGTGTGAACTAAATACTTTGAAAGTTAATATGTGCAAGCCATATCTCCCAATTAAAAAACAGCTGTTATTTTTAATAAATTGGGTTTTTTGTTTATATATTTTCGTTTTTTAATACAAATTTGACCAACTCTTCTTTTGACCAGTCTGTTTATTGTTTGGCCAGACGATGTTGCTTTTAGCAATACGTCCGCAAAAGTTCTCATTCTTTATACTTGAAGTTTTAAAATAAATAAATAAATACCTATTATACTTTAGTATTTTTTTATAAATAATGGGTCTCAAACTAATGATAAACAAATAAACATATAAATACATAACACAACATGTGTTATTATCTTACAAAATATGTTTATTTAATCAAATTAATTTAATTTCACTGAACCATGTTTCAAATATATATATGCGTATGTCATCACTGTCATACGTATTATCATATAACTTTTGATTCCATTTTCGACATGTACGAGTATTATAAATTTTTATTATTTTTATTTTTCTATTATTATTTTGTACATTGTTTTGATTATTTTGCATATTGTTTTAATTACCTGAATATTGTTTTAATATGTAGATAAATATAGAGTCCCGACTTAACACGGAATTTTTTAACAAGTCGGGACATAAAAAACATATAATTGTGTCTATGTAAAATTGTGTATTTTGAGCATTAAATAAATTAAAAAATATATAAAACTTGCTTTACATTTTATTCATAAGGACGAAAGGAATTAGCTCCAAAACAAACAAACCAGCCAGAAGCCAGCTGTCAAAGCTAAAAACGATGCTGATTACGGTCATACACAAAAAAAAATAGTGACTATAATTTTTAACTAATATTTTAACAATGTTTTGAGCATCTCAATGTGTTTTTAGACTCAACGTTGTTAAATGAACTAACTATAATAAGAAGTGTAAAAATTGGAAAATTGTTTTCAGGCGTTGCCTAGTAGGTGAATTGATTCAGCCGGATGAATCTCACCCACATGATAAAGGTTTCAGCTCGTTCACTTAAATAAAAAAATAAAATGAAACGGACTGTCCTGTATAAAATAATAAGTACATGAATAAATGTATACATATATGAATATATATATAAGTTAACGGACACTCCGGAACGTGCCTATGGGCCAACCCGGCCAATGGAGTGGCCGTATAAAAATATATGCATTCCGTATGGCACCTTTGTATTCTCGCCTTTTTTTCATTGGAAATATTAGTAACACAAAATTCGTTGGAGTTTTCAGAAGCTGTCAAGATGTTAGGACCATTGCTGCTGGGATGGGCCGTCCTGGTTCTCAGTCCCTCGCCCACCCTGGCACAGAGGGATGGCTACTGCCTGGCTTCAGACTACGACCCCTACCTCATGTTCTCCACCAAATCAGCTTACGAGCTCGTCAAGGGAAAGGACAATAATCAGCATGTTGTGCCTTGTAAGTCCTTATACTATCATCAAATTCACTACTATATTATTTTAATATTTTCAACGACCGTAGGGCTTTTACAAATATTTTACGTGGATAAAAACTTACAATTACACAAACATTAATAACACACCAATATATACACGGGTTTTCAGGGCCAGACAGCGAAACTTCAGAGGAACATTCCTCATGGTAAGCTTTAAAAAAAAATACTTATAATTTTTTCCAAAAAAATATTTTAAAAATGTGATTTCAAAATGGAATAAATATTTAATTCCTCGGATTAGCATCCCTTTCGCAAACCCCTATACCTCCACGACAAAAAAAATGGTGATAAAAACGTATTTGACTATCATTTTCATTTCATTTTCATTTTCATTTATTTATTCAGATATTTAGAACATTACAGAAAAAGACCCAATTCATTCTAAATACAATAATAAATCACAAATTACAGTAGATAATTATGTTATTAAAATAATATAACAAAATGTAAAAAGAAAAATTAAATGTTAGAAAGTGCTTTCCTAAGGGAAGGCCCACTGTCGTGAAATATGTCGACATCCGAGGCGATGCGATTAAGTAGCAAGATTGCCCTACCAACCGGCATAACCATTGGCAGGTTGGTTCTGCATCGCGGTAGGTAAAACAATCGATGCTGTCTTTGTCGAAGATAGTTATCAGGTACGAACAGACCTACATCCATCAGAATTTCTGAGTTATGTATGCGACCACCGATCACCTGGAAAAAGTGAACACCCAAATGAACGTCCCTCCTCCTCCATAATGACTGATAGCCTAGCATTCCCAGTAAAAAGTCAGTTGGGAAGAGCCAAGGATAATATCCACACTCTTTAAGGTACAGATAGCGCAGAAATTTTTTCTGCACTCTCTCCACCATCAAAGAGTATCGAGTCTCATGTGGCGACCAAATAATGGAACTAAACTCCAAACGACTTCTTACCAAGGAATTATACAATGTCCTCAAAATCTGAGTGTTAGAAAAGATCTTGGCATTTCTAAGAACAAAACCAAGCATTTTAAGGGAGTCATTACATAGATTAACTATATGAAGATTAAAAGATAACTGAGCATCAAACAACACCCCGAGATCTCTGGACGTTGAAACCCTTTCAAGTCTTACTCCGTCCATGAGATAACGATAGTATATTGTTTTGGATGCTCTTGTGTATGCCATTACAAAACATTTGGAAACATTGAAGAACAATTTGTTTTGTTTGCTCCATTGAATTATATTTTGAATGTCACACTGAAGTTTAATACAATCAGAAGAAGTCAGTATTTCACAAAAAATTTTTAGGTCGTCAGCAAATAAGAGAAAATTACAAAATTTTATGACTTTACCAATATCATTTATAAAGATTAAAAATAACAATGGTCCCAAATTAGATCCTTGAGGAACCCCTGAAGAGGTATTAAATGTTTCAGATTGATACAGTCCATATGACACATATTGCTTACGATCTGTAAGATAATTTGTGAATAGCTTCAGAAGAATGTCGCTAAAGCCAATCCTCTGAAGTTTCAGAAGCAAAAGTTGGTGATCGAAGCGATACGCACCAGACGCAGACAAGGGAAGAAGCTGGGTAGGAGAGGGGTAGAGGTTTGTGGAGGGACTGCTTGTCCGAGAAACAAAGGATGTACTACATACTGAGATTAGATTTTTTTTAAATGACTTTTTGGAAAATAAAAATATTTTTTTTTTAAAGCTTACCGTTTAGTTCGAAAAAATTACAAGTTAACATAGACATATTCTAAGGAAGTATTCCGAATCTCATAATTTAATACAAAATAACTACTACTACTACCATCACGCCTTTTCACCGTAGGGGTAGGCAGAGAGAATGGATCGCCACACACGTCTATCCTGGCATACAATCCTAGCCTCTTCCACATTCATACATCTTGTCATACATGCCCTTCGGTTCTGTCTGCTTTTGACATGACCAGACTTAAGATTTTGGTTTATCTGATCATGCCACGTCTTTCCTTGGTCGTCCTCGTCTAACGTTGCCGTTCATTTTCGCCATATATACTTGTTTTACCATTCTTTCGCCGTCCATTCGTTCTACGTGACCAAACCATCTCAGAGACCCTTTCTTAATCTTATCAATTATACTTGTCTCAGATTTACACTCTCGCCTGATTTTATCGTAACCCTGTCATACATTGATTTCCCATACATTCGTCTAAGAGATCGCATTTCAACCGCGTTCACTCGGCTTTCATCCTTCCTCTGCCAGTTCCATGTTTCACTTCCATACATAAGTGTTGGGACTAAAACTCCGTTGTGCACTGCCAGTTTAGCTTCGATTGACATATTTTTATTAGAAATTACTGTGCTTAGTGCTCCGTTCATTTTGTTGCCCGCATTCACTCTTCTTTCAACATATTTTTCTACTCTTTCATCTCTTGAAAACATGCTTCCCAGATACACAAATTCTTCTACTTGCTTGAGACATTCGTTGTTTACATTTATTATGCAGTCATAAAAATAAATCAAAATAAAAATACAAAATTTATTTTAAAAAATAACGCTACACTTTAAAGAGAGGAGAGGAGATGGGAAGGACAGAAGAAGGATAAAGGAACAACTTTAATATTTAGATAGTGACATTTTAATCTTGATTTAAATGTAATTAAACAAGGGGCGTCTCTAATATTAGTGGGTAGATTATTCCACAATCGAGCAGCTACTACTGTGAAAGGGGAGTCAAGAAAATTAGAGAGATAAAAGGGTATTAAAAGGATTTTCGTATTACTAGAACGAAGAGATAGTCCAAGTTGTGATAGAGTTTGGAAGAGCTCTCTCAGATAAACAGGAGAAGTAGGATTATTTAAAATACTGTGAAGAAGTGGTAGAAATAAAATATTAAAGTTAGTATATGACCTTCCCTATCTAACCGCAACTAGAGAACTATTTTAACAAAGTAAGCAATTAAATATAACTAAACTCTTTCAATTAGAATCATTAAAGTTTATCCATACTAATGTATGCTACTGATGTTATTGTAGACGAAGAACAAAAACTTGAAAAAAAAAAGTATTAAACATGGACACAATACGAGAACCTTCTAAAACGAGACAAGGACAGTCGAGACTAATAAACCACGGACTGAAATTATACAATAAACTACCAGACAAAACTAAACAAAAGACTCAGACAAACTTTTCAAAAGTTGTAAAAAATATTATTATCAACAACAGAGCATGAATAAAAAAAATGTATATTATTTTTGTAAAATGAATGTAATAATTCGTAAGGGTTAATAAATAAATTTTCAAATAAAAAAAATAATATGAATGTTTCTTCTATGCCTGATACTGAGCCAATGTAGTTGCGTGCGATATTCGGTTATGTGGTCGAATTTGCAAAGATTAAATATGTGACGTAATCATATCTCCTTCCGCGCCCGCTGGTGCATAGAGCACTGCGTTGAAACAATAAATGCAATGTATCTTGATCATTATTTTTTTCCTGAAATAGATGGACATTTCCTCACTCTAACAACTAAAAGAAAAAGCTAGAGCCTTAATTGAAAATAATATTTACAATTTAATTTACAGTTAAATTATTATTACCTATTTAACAAACCTTACTTTTTTTATACTTTCGTATATAAAATTTATTTTATCTTGTTTTAAAGAAGAATGGAGGGAAGGTTGATCTAGGGTCACTCCGAATGGATTCGCTGGAAAAAAGATTTTTTAAAACCGAGTAAACAAAAAAGTTTTCGTTTTCATATGTTCTATATCATTATTGTTGTAATATTTTTTTTTTTTTATAAGTGGTAATGATACGGAGTGGCTTTTTACAGGTACTCTTTTTTTCTTATTTTTTGGTATTATACTTAATTGTGTATAGAAAACTATAATTGGACTATTATTTTGGTTTATTTGTAAATATTGTATTTCCTTGTTATAATGGCCGATGTTTTCTTTTAATAAATAACAATAAAAATCTGTTACGTGAAGGTAAGGTAATCATTGTGTTTTGACAATAAAAAAATCCTCGTGGAACAATATCCTTTTAGGGAAAAAAAAGTATCCTGTATCGATTGCCAGCTCTCTAACTATCGCTTTGCAAAAAATACCGCTATCCTTTATTCTACATCGACTTATCGCTATTCTGTTTTAATACTAATCAATTTTTCTAAGAAGGGAGTGAGATGTTTTTCAAAAATATACAAGTTAGCTTTTGACACTTGTTAGCTTATCGCGTATCCCTATTCAAAAATCACGTAAATCGGGCTCTCCATTGCGACGTGAAAGAAGAATTTATCAGTGTTTATTTTAATAATTTGCAGGGCTATTTCTCCGCCACTAAATTGATTTATTGATATTGACTAATTTGGGAATAAGAAAGTTCCGTATTTGAATTTTTGTTTTTTGCACAAAAACGTTCGTCAGCGTTCAGTTACACCCTAGAAAAAGAATAGAATAAATTTAACCCTGAAATAAAAAATGCTTAAAAGAAATCAATTTTTAATTTAAACTATTTTTGCGTGGAACAGAGGAACAATGGGTCGTCATATATCCGACTATCCAGCTTAGGGGTCCGCCGAATAACCGGTATCCGGCCAAACCACTATCCGTTTTATCACTATTAAAGAGTTAAAGTTAGAGTTGTAGACCTTAGATCATTTTAGTGTTAGTTTTAGTAAAATGTCCCCACGAATTTATAGCTAAGTACCTTTATACCTTAGTAATCCATTTCCAGGTATTATTTTTTCTATAACACCAACTACATACACTCGGCATTTTCCCAATATTGAAAGGTGCCCGCAATTATTTTTCGAGTTAAAGTGGTAACTCGTAAATAAATAATATATGAAACATAATGGTCGTAAATATTACGCTTTAAGTGCCAAGGCGAGTAATGGTCTACAAATAAGTTTGTGGAAGGTATTGTCCAATACTGATGACAGAATCGATAATCCAGCACTAACAAGCTCTGATATTTACATTACTATTGAAATAAACACAGTAATATTCTACAATGCCGTTGTATTTATTTGAGCATTTAACGCGCTAAGTCCTAACCGTCTTAGTGTAACAGATTTTGGGATACACTGCATTCAGTGTAACAATGGAGTGCCCTGTGCACCATCGGGTGCGGATAGTAGGGGTTTAATGATAGATGATAATATTTACCTAAGAACTTGATGCCTTGTAAAGTAAGCAAGCGTGGTTAAGGCTCTCAGGGCTTCGATTATGAACACTCTCTTCGTCTGAACTTAACTTAACTTCTGTACTATCTGTATCTAGTATCTACCTCGGTATGTTCTACCTACTGGTCATCTCGACGTCATATGATCGAGTCCAACCAATGAATGACCCCAAATATTTAGTCCGCGTTCCTTACTTCATTAGCATTTAAAATATATAAAAAATATCTCATTTTTATTTTAAATAGGCTTCTGTGGTAAAAAGTGCCCACTTTATATACTCCAATAATCCCAATTTAAGCAAAAAATGCTCGCTTTAATATGATTTCTATATGACTTTGACAATTACCAAGAAGGTATGCTTAACTATCGTCTGTATTTATCTACTGAGCTATTACAAGGCCTGCTTATTTAACGTCTCGAGTCTCGATACGTACAATCCAAAATATAGTAAAAAAGATGGAAAAAATATAATAACTATTTTTTTTTTTTTTTAATTGGAAACTTTCTTATGCCTAGAGATTCTCTTATATGTTAATAGGGCAGAATCTAGCGACATTATTTTTTTGCATCTAGCCATTCGTTTTACAAACTGACAGTTATGTCGGAATTTAATACGACTTCAAAATTTACTTATTTCTTTCTCATATTTTTAATAGGCTTTTAAGAAAAAAAGTGCCAACCTCAGAACGATTAAAAATTTAACAAAACAAAACAAAACGTGGAACAAAATTTTTGACACTTTTGATGTGTAGATATGTGTATCGAGAGGTACTAGACCCGTCGCGATGGTACAAACCGATGTACTTACATAAAAACTTGATGGGGGGGGGGGGGGATCGATAGTGTATTTTCGTAATCGTTCGGGAGAATTTTATCTTTAACTATGACGTCATGCTAAAGCTATCCCACTTTAGTGCGTAGATATATTTAACGTGACGTACGCTTCCCCTTGTTTCATATCGATGTGCCTACCCAAAACTTGAAGGTGGGGAGTCGATAGAATATCTTCGTAATCGCTCAAGAGAATTTATCTTCAACGTCATGGTGAAGGTATGACATCCTTATCTTCCCATCATAATCGAGGCCCAGGAGGCATACACAGTATATGACCCAGCCAACAGTATATCTTCCTCTTGATGACAGTTGTCACCGGAGTTTGCTGCGTCCGTTCTCTTATTATTTTTTTCCTTACATGTATACATATTCCTTCAAACCACCACACACCCAAGATTCCTCTGAGACACCTATTCTCGTAACTCAGTATTTTGCTGTTTTGGGCCCTGGTGAGGTGCCACGATTCGCATCCATAGAGGAGAATCTCGATTGAATCGATCTTCAGACAACCTTCATACTGTTACATGTGGCGCCAGCTACTCCTAGCCGCACCCCTAATAAATGCACATTAATTTGAAGCTTTTAAAAGCTTCCATTTTTTGTAACATATGCTCCCAGGTTTTTGAAACTCGCGGCCCTTTCGATGATTTTGTTTGACAGTCAGGGGATTTTGAGCATCAAGGCACGAAGTATTACACAGTACATGGGTTTTGCAATATTGATTTATAAACCCATGCATGCGGTGTACCTATTTAGCTTATCTACAATGACCGGAAGACCCCCGACTAAACTCTAGCAAAATATTCAAATACAATTTTTAGAAAAGAAATAAAATTTCCAGCAAAAGAAAATAATAAAATGAATATTGGGAAATATTTTAACAGATATTCCTGATAACGATCTGGATATTTTCAATTCGGATGACTGGATTTCGGATAAACGGAATTCTGCTAGGCTTACTCATCAAAAAACCTTTTTTCTTTCTAAATCTGCTAAATTTTCCATTTGACTGTCCACTGTTAACAAAACAGGAACATGACCCCATAGCGTCGTCAAAGGACGGCATGGTCGCTATAATAAATAACACCATGCATGTACATTGTACATAAACGGAAATAGCTTTGAAGACTATTTGTAGGTACACAAATTAGAATGGGTAAAATATTTTTTCTACTGTGAAAATGATCAAAGAACTTTTATAAACAAATCTGAAAGACGTGTTTCAACGGGAATGATTTCGAAATCATTTTTTGTTCCAAATAAATACGCGGCTCGAACCCTCTTTTACCACAATTTGATTCCCATTTTCTATGTACGAGTATAATAACTATTATTTAAAAAAATAAAAAAACAACAAGATAAAATTAAATACCTTGGTGTATACATAGACCAAAACATAAAATGGAAAGATCATATTAGTGAACTAGTTAAACGTATAAGAAAATGTATAAACATATTTATTAGATTAAGGAATATTTAAAAAAAACAATCATTTAAAAATAGCTTATTACTCAATTGTACAATCTTTGTTACAATATGGTATTGTAGGATGGGGGGGATGCATAAGCCAATATATTAAACCCTCTTAAAATAGTACAAAGATTTATTATTAAAGTAATTTTAAAGAAACCCTCAACATTCAATACGGAAAGTCTTAAAAAAATATTTAAGGTTCATACAGTAGACACTCTTTATAAAATAAATTCCATTATACAAATTTATAAAGAAGAAAAAAATAAAGAATTTGAGATGAATAAGTCACTCAGATACCAAAATAATATTAAAATTACTAAATCAACATAGCTTTGTCTTCTAAGGTGTAAAAAATTATAATAATCTCCCCAATAAATTAAAAACTATTAAAAATACTATATCAATAAATAAATTTAAAGTAAAACTAAAGATATTTTTTGAACACGTGTAAAAACTGCATTGAATTTTAATTCGTATGAATGTGTTATTATTTATGTTTTTTTCTTTGCATATCCTTTGTTTTTTTTCTCATGTACTCATATATTTAAAATTATATAAACAACTAAAACAGTGTAAGTCACTCTCCAAGCACAAGAGTTAGTCTCTTTTTTTGAAGAGTTACAGTGATAACATCAACTAGATGTATAAAAGTAGATCTGTATAGAATTTTATAAAAAATCTACCTTTTATGAAATTTATTAATAAAAAAAAATATATAAAAATTAAATCTTTTGTGCTTAGACTACTCAAAATCCACAGATTATTATATTAATTTGACAAAATAATTTTAATTTTGTATTTTTGAAATTATTTCTCTTCTTCTCGGTGAGTTTTGCTGATTTGTCAGTTGACTTACCGTAAACCGGAAATTTATCACAACTCTCTTATCATTGGTTGATTCGGAGTGACGTCATGCAAAGTAGTTCGTTTTTAAAAAAAAACGTTTTTTTTTTCTTTGGCAAATTTGTCAGTTTTAATAATGTTATTTTTAATTTTTGCTATTTGTATGCATGTTTGAATTTTCATTATTATTCGTATTCATTTTAACTGTTTTGAAAAACAACATGTTACAAAAAAGATCTTGCCTAAAAACAGGAAGTTCCTAGCTAGTCGGGACCAGAAACTCTGTACATTGTAAAAACAGTGAAATAAATAATATCCTTTACGTTGGCGTATATTTTTTCTCGGGTATTTTTAATCGGGGGCGTTGGAAACTTTATTTTTATACATTTTCGATTTTCTAATGGTCAGTAATTGGCTTAACTAACTAGCTTTAGCAGCATTTTGTGGGTAACATCTACAAATAGATTAATGAACATTGAAAAATCTTATGTTTACACGAAGCTCGAAATTAATTAGGGACTTGTGTGCTCTGCTCTCCAAAATATTGATCCATGTTTTAGTGAATTGATAAAATGGGGGAAACGAAGGGTGAATTCACATTAAGCTTAATTAATTCAAATCAACGTAGGTACCACATATTGCAGGTAGGTACTTTTAATCGAGCCAATCTAATTATGATTCTGTAATATTTCACACGTTTTTTTTTTCCTTTATTAAAGCCTTCTACCTAAACTTAATAACATCGGCCAAAAACAAGTTACATTAATAAAAATAAGAACAACATAAACAGAAAGGAATAACAATATAGATACAAACAATAGACAACAAAATTATAAGTACAAGAATAACATCAAAATATCAATTGTAATAATAAACACATAACCAAACCAACAAAAATTTCAACATAAATTGAAATAGGCACTAACAGAAAAACCCACCAAAACCTGATAGAGCCTATTTAACAGAAAAGAGAAACTTACAGTAAAATATTATAAGGAAGATAGAACTTAATAACTAGAAAAATTACAACAAAATAATCAAAATATTAACTAACATAATCTTATATTTATGATAAATTATAACTATTAAAATATTACTATTTTAATTGTTATTATTTTTTTGAATATGCGAATACATATTTAAACGTGTTTCAATAGTTTTAATATTGAAATAAAACACTGATTTCAGTCTACTAAAACCGAAGGGCCTTATATAACTATATAAGGCCCTTCGGTTTTATTAGACTCTAGGTTTAGTATATTCTAGAACGATTGCAGAATATTTGTATTCGTTATATCTTTAATTTTCGCAAATTTGACCACATAACCGAGTATCGCATGCAACTACACTGGCTCAGTATCAGGCATAGAAGAAACATTGTCATTTTTTTTTATTTGAAAATTTATTTATTAATCCTTACGGATTATTACATTCATTTTACAAAAATAATTTACAATTTTTTTATCCATACTCTGTTGTTGATAATACTATTTTTTACTTCACTTTTTCACAATATTTTAAATAATCCCATATCGCCTGTTTATCTGAGAGAGCTCATCCAACCTCTTTCACAACACGGACTATCTCTTCGTTCTAGTAACGAGAGAACCCTTTTAATACCCTGTCATCGCTCTAATTGTTTTGCCTCACAGTAGTAGCCGCTCGACTGTGGAATAATCTACCCACTAATGTTAGAGACGCCCCTTCTTTATTTACATTTAAGTCAAGATTGAAATGTCACTATCTAAATATTTAAATTGTTCCTTTATCCTTCTTCTTTCCTTCCCATCCCCTCTCCTCTCTTCATAGTATACACTATAGTGTTTTTTTTTTTTTATATATTTTTATTTTTGTTAATCTTTGCTTTTAATTTTTGTATAATATTGTAAGATTCAATATGTCCATATATTTATAATTTTCTCAAACTGAACGGTTTGGGTAGGTAGGAAGAAATTGCTTTAAGGCAATATGCCCGCCCTTATATGTATATATATTGTATATATAAAGTGTCAAATAAATAAATAAATACTTAGGTAATAATAAATTGAACGTATTTAGTTCAGCATGTTAAATTATTATAACTATGGGAAAAATTAAGGCCAAAGCCAGCTGATTATTTAGTGGTAGGGAATTCAGGTACTTATAATTTTGTGTTTTAGAGAAAATTCTGTTAAAAAAACACACTTAAGAAAGCAATTATTTATTTATTATACGGCCTAAGCCGATTACAACAATTACATGAAGAAACATAAATACAAGAAACTGAACAAAAATAACATAAAACTAAGTAGCAAAGACAAACAAGGGAAAAACGATAATTGTATACTATATATTCATAAAAACGAAAAACATAAGAATTTGAGCTAAACCATGCCAATCCAACTTCATCCCACACTGTTTAGTCGCGAAGAGATCTACGAAAATTCGGAATATCTATCCCAAGGAATTCCAAGTCGTGTGATGAATTGACTAATCTACACATTCTGGACTGGGTTGGGGCATAAAAACAAAAGTTAAATATGTATTGTGAAATAATTTATGAATCGATAAACCTTTAGATAATTACTGTAGTAATTATATTAATAATATTACAATAAGTGAGTGTGTTCTATGATTTAAGTACATAATTTCCAGCCATATCCACAAAAAAACTGATTTCGTGCTCTATATTTTACATACATTCTCCCTCTCAACTCCCCTCTGTGCTGTCCTGCTAACGCTACGCGATCAGTTCTGTTCTACGTGTGCTCCGTCTACGTCTACTCTGGCTCCAGTTATATTATGATAAAATGTATGACTTTCTAAGAAAACATTACGAAACGTTTTATAAACACTACCATGACAATCTTAATAAGGATTTTTTAAGCTTTTTAGCTGGGGTATTCCTGGTACATTATTGAAAAAAACACTATTAATTTCACTACATATACACACAATCTAAATGCATTTAAAAATAAATTAATACAATCCGAACTTGTCGGGGGGTGTGCTTCGTACACTCCTGTTTTGTTATACCCAAATAATAACCCACCTACGTGTTAAAAATCGAAGAGTGCCTAATTCTTACGTCTGCGCCTGGTTCATTTTTTGTCACAGTAGATTGAGTAGATACATTTTTTATTTGTACCGTTAAAGCACGTAAGCTGTAGGTAGACCCTGTCCATAGGCAAAGTAGGTAGGTACTTTACTTTGTTGACGAGATTCGTGCGTGTAAGTACCGAACGACGCGACGCGAGGTCAAGGTGAATGTTCAAATAAAGAACTCCCGCTCTTTTGTTACAATTCAAATAAAATGGCGGATTTTAGATTTTGACGTTTCTTGCAGAGATAATGTAGAACTATTAGTTTCTTGTTTCTTTTCCTCGCGACTTTGGATTTAAATAGGTATTTTATTAATACACTTAATATTTTTTTGTTCGTTTTCGATGAAAATCTTCGTAAATAAGAATGATGAATGATGATTGAAGTTATTTTGATTTTTTTGTATTTTTTTTAGATTGCAGACCGATACAGTTTTGGTCTTTCAACCGCCATGGAACTAGACTACCTTCTGTTAAAGCAATGGACGAACTTCCCAAACTGGCAAAAACAAGGGATGATATCGTCGCTAACTATGAAATTAGAAGAACAGCACCAGATCAGGTAAATAAAACAAGTTTTATTATTTAGTCATAAGTTATAAAATCGCTGCATAAATATCACCACGTTATAGAACCCGTAGATTCTACTGAAGTATAATAATTAAATATACACGTTAGTAGCGCGAAAAAAATGACATTTTAATTCGTGGGTAATCGGGCTTTAATCATGATCAGACGTGATGCTACGCAGGAATATGCCTATGATGAAAAATTATACTTTCGAGAAAAACGTAAAAGACTTTTTAAACAGGTAAATCGCAATGATATTTAAAACTTAATTTTTTTAAATTTCATCTTAAGGCCATAAAGGGAAAACGTGCGTCGTATAAGTCATTATTAAAAAAAATAGATGAAATTTAGTATCAAAACTTAATACTGAAAAAAAGCATTATTTTTACTGCGTTTTAGTTGGTCTTTTGAGAAAACTGATAGCAGATACTTACTTTGAGTACCTACTATCAGATTGAATTGAAACACACACTAATATTTTATTAAAATCATTTATTGACAATTCTTGATGGACTTCCATTGGAATGATGCAATAACTTATATTTGTTGACGAATTACAACGGTCCGCCTTCTCCTGACGAGTTTTCTGTGGTTTCCTCGTCACCAGAGCAAATGCGGAGAAGCTCTTGAAACAGGTCACAGCCGAAACATCTCACCGATCCTTACATAAAATAACTAAATAAAGTTTTTCATTGATGTAAATTTAATATAAATTAAAAATAAAAAAAACAATTTTTTAAGTAAACAAATAAATAACTATCGCTTTGAAGCAAATATAAACCTTGTACATTACAAGCAAGGTAAAAGAATAATGCAACTAACATAATAAAAATTTAAAAATTTAAAAAAACTTGTATCTACATATAAGTTATTAATTTTAAAAAACTCACCCTTAGTTGGACTCTGTAAATTGTAATAAAACAATGAATGTTTTTCAAATAATAGAATCTACTCTTAAAGTACACCGCCAACACATGTTTCAATAATTTGTCTCACTCTGTTCCATTGAAATATTGCGTATTGTATCTTTTTCAACCTATTTTTAAATGTACCTACACTTAGATAATATTTAGTTTTATATAAATTATCCTTATACTGTATAATATTCACCAGTCTGAAGATGCCCATTAGAGGGTGAAAGCGCTAATTGGTCAAATAAATAAGTGGAAGTGTACCAAGTATTTTTTAATTAATAACTTATATGTAAATATAAGTTATTACATCAACGCACTAATATATTAAAAAAAACATAGTTTATTTAAAGTAATTAAAATAATTGTAAATATCAGTCAATAAACACGTATAATATTAATTAATTTATGGAAATAAATCGATTTTAAAAAAACATATGAATTCTTAAGTTCTTATTTACTTCTTGACTTTGATGTAAGAATTAACAACTTAAGGTGTATTTATTTTAAGGGTCGTCTCTGCAATCAAGATTTAGAGAATCTGAAATTATGGTTCTGGAACAGGAATTTCACCAGAAACTTCGCAAATGATCTTACTAATCAGGGCTATGACGACATCAAATTCCTGGCCAAAAGGTGGCAGACCAAGTTTCCAGACCTCTTGCCCGCTGTTTACAACCCTAGAGATTTTGTGGTGAGTATTAAATAATACAAATAAGAAAAAATGTTTTCTTACATGCGGTAAAAATTAATCATTTAATAGTACGGCGAAGTTTCTCGAAAATGTATAAAAAATAAATTAAAATTAACTTCTTTGAACGACGTCACTAATTCTCCGAAATCAGCCAATGATAGAGTGTTGTGATAGATTTCCGGTTGCTGGAAAGCCAACTCGCCAAAAAGAACTCGTGACATCGGACAAAAAGAACTCGTGACATCAGACACTCGGATTTTCTAGCGAGTCGGGACAGGTTCACAGGCATGATTCATTACCGGTTGTGTCACTATAAAATGTATATCTGTAATTAACTAATGTATGTGTAATGTTTTTAAAAAATACAAAAAAATAAATATAGTAAATTTCAAAATCACAAACCTTAAAAAAACTATAGAGCTGATAATACGATAAGTAAATGTATTTTTTTTTAATGTTTTAAATACATAATGGTGTTTGCGAGTGTCAAACTCTACTCTTCTAATAACAGGGGTGCTCTTTATTTAGGATTGCGATTTTCAAAAATGTATTGAATGTCAGTTAATATTATTTTAGTATTACCAAAAATCTAGTAAAAATAAACAAATGCGTAGAAATTATATGGAATTTAAGAAAAGAATGTGATTGAGATCCACAAAAAACGAATGCTGTTTGTAAACATTCAAATACAAACATTTTTTGTATGCGAAAAAATAACATCTTCCCATTTTTTGAGCATATAAATTCTTGCCGAATATAACCCTGGTAGGTTGATGAATAAAACATTTATGCTCCTAACTTTATTTTTACAGATTAGATTGAGGATTTTTTAATCTACAAACATGCACAGCGCAAAACGCATTATTATGTGAAAAAAACACGCGTAAATCGCTTAAGCTGTTTAGGAGTTTAGTGACATCACACTTACAGAAGAATTATATACCAATATAAATATTATATACTTGTATATCATGTTTCTTGAATAAATAAAGCAAATTAGCAAATAATAATACGAATGCATCTTTGCCCAGAATTCTAAATAATTATAACACGTTTTTTGCTGAAATAGATATATATTTCCTCACTTTAAACAAATTTAAAGAAAATGCTAGAACCCTAACTAAAACAAATAATTATAATTTAATCTAACTGTACCTACTTAATATTTTATTTTTTTGTACACTTTTATAGTGTAATTATTTTCTCTTGTTTGAAATAAGAATGAAAGGAGGACTGATAGCTCCGTATGGATCCGCCGGCGAAAGGATTTTTAAGTCTGAGTAAACAAAAAAAATAAAATATTTTTATTATTTCATTATTATTGTAATATTTTATTTATTTTTTACGTGTGGAATAATGCGGAGTGGCTATTTCAATGTACGCTTTTTTTTCTTCTTTTTTTGACATTGTATTTAGTAATGTATAGAAAACTACAATTGGCCTATAATTTTGGTTTATTTGTAAATATTAATTTTTTTGTTGTAATGGCTGTTGTTTTATTTTAATAAATAAATAAATGGCGTCAAGGAGACAAACTCAAGACAATTTAGTATTTTCTAATGAGGAACTTCATCCCTACGGGAAATCGGATGCAATATTTTTTTTCTTGCACGCGGTAAAAATTGGAGCAATTAATTGCACAGCAAAGTTTCTTGAAAGTGTACAAAAAAATATTTTAAAATATTTTGATAAAAACGAACTACTTTGAACGACGTCACTAATTTATGTGAATCGACCAATAATTTCCGGTTTGCTTGCCGTCAATGGACCAATGGGCAGAACTGATCGAGAATAAGCGGAAGAGAATCTCCGACGTCACACGTGGAGTGATTTCAGAATTAAAAAATCTTTGAAAATCATAGCGCTGATAATACGATATATTAAAATTAAAAAATTGTTTTGGCTCAGTTTAATAGTCATTTTTTTTTTAAAACCACAGAACTTCCTTATCGCAAAATGTCAAAGTCGGCCTTCTTTAATAGTCGAGTGATAAATAGATTTTCCTATTGATGTCAATTTGCTGTCACAATAACTTTGAAAAGAATGATTCATAAACATATTACTAATCTTTATCACCAGAAGTTTAATGTTCCTAATACAATGAACTTATATTTACCACACACAGATAAGACATTTGTTACTACAAAGTTATAATTAATGTTTTGCATCTGCAATTTTATGTTTACATAAAGATATTTCTATTATCTGCACCAACTGACTCAGAACTTAGAACCAAGATTGATTGAAAACAAAATGATTCATATTGTTTTGACCACAAATACAAAATTCTTTTCAATAAATAACTACAAAATGACTAAGTTTATGAGTAATAAAGAGAAATATAATACAAACTAAACATTTCTATCAATATAACTAAATAATTAAAATTTAAAAATTATTTTCATGGGAAAATAGTGTAACTACACAAAATATTATGAACATTATTCATTATACCCTTTCCGCATCTAATATTTTTTGTTAAATGAAGGTAATATGAGACTAGTCTTACGCTTTCTATGCCAGTCCTGAGACTATGAAATATTCAAGTGTAAACCACTTTTACAAATAAATATTCCATGTGAAACATGTCAGGAATTGAGCCCGGTGCCTCTCGCATGGTAGGCAAACGAGCTGAATTCACCACAAAGTGGGCAATAAAATAAAGTAACTTAATATAAACTAAAAAAAATGCATCATCGTGCATATCAGTTTAAAACCACATTCAAAACAAACATGGAATCGAACCTAGGACCTTAAACATGGTAGGCTGATGCACTAACCACTGCACTACGAAGCGGCCGAAAATATTTGCCCAGAATTCTGGTTCTATTTCACACACAAAACTGTATACCCACTCTGATACATATATAATGAGGAATTTCAGTAGTTTTTTTTTTAATAGTCTACTAAACTGAGCCAAATATATATTTTTTAAATTTATGTATAAAAATATGTCAATCGAAGCTAAACTGGCAGTGCACAACGGATTTTTAGTCCCAACACTATGTATGGAAGTGAAACATGGAACTTCCAGAGGAAGGATGAAAGCCGAGTGAACGCAGTTGAAATGCGATATCTTCGATGAATGTGTGGGAAATCAATCAGGGTTACGAATGATGAAATCAGGCGAGAGTGTAAATCTGAGTCAAGTATAATCGATAAGATTAAGAAAGGTCTCTGAGATGGTTTGGTCATGTGGATCGAATGGACGACAAAGAATGGTAAAACAAGTAAATACGGCGAAAATGAACGGTAACGTGATACGAGGACGACCAAAGAAGACGTGGCATGATCAGATAAGCCAAAATCTTAAGTCTGGTCATGTCAAAAGCAAACCGAACCGAAGGGCATGTATGACAAAATATATGAATGTGGAAGAAGCCAGGAATATATGCCAGGATAGACGTGTGTGGCGGTCCATTCTCTCTGCCTACCCCTACGGAGAAATGGCGTGGTGGTAGTAGTATGGATCAAATTATCAGCGCTACGATATTTTCAAGTATTGTATTTTTGAAATTACTCCGCGTGTGACGTCTCAAGTTCTCTTCCGCTTCTTCTCAGTCAGTTCTGCCGATTGGTCCGTTGGCAATAGTGCGCATTTGTAAGTAACAATTTTTTAAAAATGAAATTGAAATAAATATAAGACAATTAGTTATTATATTCTTTCTTACAAAAGCAATGATGATAATAAGTTTTATTCCACTCCATTCCATGAACTTCCCAGATAATTCCGGAATTTTGCGAAATCGTTTTTCCCATTTTTACTGACCAAAATTATGTTTTTATAAAAAAAATATAAATTTGGTCAGTAAAAATGATAGTCGCAAAACCGTATATGGACAAAATCTCAAACTGTTTGTTACGCATGATATGTTCCCAACTAAATAATTTTGATGAATATTGATGTTTGAATGGTACATAATAGTATCTATTTAAGGGTTAAATCACAAGTTTCCTCTTCTTGGTGCTTTCAGTTCAGATATACGGAGAAAAGAAGGACCAAGGACAGTTATCGGGCGTACATTGATGGATTGTTTGGTCGGGAAGCAGCCAACGCTATACACCCTCCACAAGTCATTCCCAACGATACTCTCCTTCAAGTGAGTATCTCATATTATTATATATATAATTTCAAAATAACTATAATTTGTATCAGTAAAAAGATAAATAGTGCAAAGCCAATTTAACTGTGTAAAAAAAATATATGCATATTATTGTAAATCATCATTATCATCAAAATTATACTTACTGAAACAAAAAAATGTTCAGGTTTCCCTAGCCTGGATTTCAAGCCATCATGGTATTCCAGGAAATGAAAAAGCCGATTATTTAGCTAAGGGAGCTGTATTAAATGGAAGTACAAATTACTCTAACTACCCAGCCGAGGATCTTATGGCAATCCCAAATATTGATATGTCTTCTAGCTGGTCCCACAAATGGAACTCCTCCAAAATTTCAAAAGTAAAACATTACACTCTCATTCAACCTAATATCCCATCACGTCTTTGGTTTAAGAAAATTTTGCTGAACAAAAAAGATACATCCACCATTTGTCGAATGAGGATAGGGCATTGCTGTACGAGGGATTCACCTTGCGAAAATTGGTGTCTTTGACTCCCCCATTTGCTATTTTCGTTTTGAAGAAGAAGATCTTGACCACTTATTCTTTGTTTGCCCAATAAATGACCAAATGCCAACCTTTTTCAAGACTTTGGCCCTGCTAATTTCTCTTCCTACAAATATCCAACTCATCTTAGCGAGCAGGAATCCATTTATATACAACCTTTTGCTTAAATTATTTTTAAATAATGGAATCGATTTGTAAAGCTCGACTGGGGCCCGTTGTTGGATTGGTGACAGTAGCATGAGTATAGGTGGAGGATTGATCGTTTGGTGGAGGGTTTCTCCTTTTTAGTTTTGAAACGAGAAAGGAGAGAACTTTCTCGGAACTGTTAGACCTACCTATGTTAATGTTACTTGCAGACCCGACCGTTGGGTCTGGTTGCGTACTGCGAACCAATTTGTTTATAAAATAATTCAACATGACATTGGCAAAAGCATCATCGCCATTTTAATTTTTTAAAATTAAAAAACGTAATCATCAAACTCTTATTCGCACCTAGCGTGGTATTCTGATTCTTCTCTATCCCCTCTAGATTGTGGTTAATTTGGGGATTTTTATTTTTTGAATGCAACGACACCTTGCTTCATATAATGGCCACTCTGATGATTAAACGCAAAATGAAATATAAAACTGTTTAAAAATCGGAAAAAGAACTAATACGGTATGGGCAATTCAACCTAATTAAACGTTTTGGGTAATGCTTAAGGTCGCAATAATGATCTAAATCCCAGCCCAGAAGCCCAGCGTAAACTAATATTTTTGTGAAATTATTTTTGATTCTAGCCTTACGAATTCTGCACAGCGTGGCTAAAAGAGGTTGGGGAGAACCCGCAGACCATGGAGCAGATACTGCAATTCAAGAAAAAGGAAATATACCAAACGGTAATTATTAAACTTTGAATTTTATTTTTTTACAATTGTGTTTACTGTTTACAAATCCACACTCCATTATAACGGTAATGCCTATTTAGATTCCTTGGCTCTTTTAATTAATCTTGATACTAATGTTTGCTCTTTTCAGATGATTACAAATGTTTCAAACCATTTAGGATACAAGTATCCTTTGGAAGAAAATGTTGTGGAAAATATATACGACATGTGCAGATACAACAAGGCCTGGGACTTGAACAAGAACTCTCCATGGTGTGCTGTAAGTAAAATAATATCTAGCTAAAAAGAAAAATAATATCTAGCTGAAAAGAAAAATAATATCTAGCTAATAAGAAGAATAATTATCTGGCTAAAAAAAATTATAATATGCAGGTTTTAACTCGTCGCTCCCTCACATCAGCTTGACTGGACAACTTGAAGCAGATCAGGGGTGGAACATATTAATCGACCCTCGTACCTGCCTGTTTTAAATATTTTTTTAAAATGATGATTAATGAAATATTATGATTATTTTTAGGCTTTCAACAAGGAGCAGCTGGAACTGTTGGAGTACGCAGAAGACTTGAAAGATTACTATGATGCGGGATATGGCAGTAAACTGAACAAACAGATCGGCTGCACACCTATTAAAGATTTCATGACCAAGTTTACAAAGATGGTGCAACATCCAGGTAATAACTTATCATTACCATTACTCGTACGAGTAGAGGGGACAAAACTCCGTACCCAGTGTTTACTTAGTTGTTCTTTATAGAAAAAAATATTTGCTTTAGGATTGTAATAAAAATCTATTTTTTATTATAATCAATCAAAAAAGCTGCTAGGAGCAAATGTTCGCAATCCATGTTGATTTAGAAGCCTTGTGTTGGTTGTTGATCGCAAAAATAATAACATATTGTTAGTTGTCAGTAGCGGCGTCATCACTAGATAGCTCGCTGTAAATGTCAAATTGCCCGTAGTCTGTAATGGTATCAAAAACTACGTACTGCGCATGCTTACACGCAAGGAACTGCTCAATAAACAGCTAATAAAATGAGCCAAGATTTTGCGCAATGTGTATTGTTTATAAAACTGAGCAATAACTTGCACAAAATCTTGTACCATTTTATGACCAGTGTAAAACGGCCTTTGGTTTCCTCCACTTTAAAAAATGTGCAGATATTATCTTTTATTTATTCATTCAAATACATATATATTACTAGTATCTCGGACCCACGGACCAGTGGTCCGTGGTTTGAATCACACTCTACTCCAACTTTATTCCCATTATCTAATAGTGAGTTATTTACAACTCGTTAAAAATGGCCCTAAAAATGAAATATTTGCAAATATTATAACGCAAATATTTCTTTTTCCTTTAAAAAAAATAAAAATTAATAAATATTGCATAGAATGTGCGAAAATCCCAAGCAACTTTCCAACGAATCATCATCATTCCCTTTCCACACCTAATGGTGCATAGGGCACTGCATTTGTACACCAATCGCTGCATATATTGATCATTTTTGTTACAAGAAAGTAAGGCAATCAGTCTTACGCTTCAGGTGCCAGTCCAGCGACTATGAAATATTATAAGGATATTTTTTAAGGAGAAGTCTTATTAGACAACCAAAGAATCGACTGACTTATTTCACCTATTAAACAACGCCTGAAAACACTTTATAATACTTCTTCTTATTACTAGTTGGTAAAATCAACAATATTTTAAGTTTGTCCAAATGTTTGTAGAAAAATACTGGATTTCACCCCTAGGGAGTTATTTAAATTAGCATATTACAACAGAGATGGAGAATTTAAGATTTTTTTCACTTGTAGGGTGAGAATAACAAATTACTGTTTTAGAAGATGATAAAATGTCATTTTCTGTTACAGAGGAAGATCAGCCCAAAGCCAGCGTATACTTCACTCACTCCCGGATGATAGAGATGTTCGTCACCGCTATGGGGACCGCACAGGACTCGGTACCCCTCACTTCGGATAACTACCTGACCAGCAACATGAAGCACCGCATGTGGAGGACCAGCCTTATAGATCCCTTCGCCGCCAACCTGGTCGCTGTACTTTACAAGTACGTGCAAGATTGCTCGGGCACCTATTTAAGACATCAAATTAAAATTGGCTGAAGGAAGGAAATACTACGTGGGTCGAGCATTTTAGTTTAAATATTGTAATTATGAAAGTGAAACATGGAATTGGCAGAAAAACTAAAGCAGAGTGAATGCATGACTAAGATGAATGTGTTGGAAATCTATTCATGACAGGGTTAGGAATTATGGAAACATGCGAGAGTGCAAATCTTAGACAGGTATAATTGATAAGGTTAAGAAAGGGTCACTGAGATGGTTTGTTCATGTAGAACGAATGGATAACGCAAGAATGTCAAAACATGATTAAAAAATTTACTAAGAGAGAAAGAGACGTTGACATTGATCAAAATACTGAGTTTTGAGAATAGGTGTTTCAGAAGAATCTTGGCTGTGCGGTGGCAAATCAAAATTTTGTTAAGAATAAAATAAGAGAACGGACACAGCAAACTCCCGTTACAACTATCATCGAGCGGAGGCGATAATACTTTGCCTACTTTGCACGGCATCAGGTTCTCGACTTCCTAGACGTCCACTGTTGACTGTTCGTCGGCAGTTGATTTCAGATCTACGGGATGCGAACCTGACTTGCGAGGATGCACAGGAGCTAGCAGCCGACAGAGATACCTGGTGAATCTTCATAGACACCATATGCTTCAACTAGGGAGCAGACATGGAATGATGATGATGAATTAAGTTTCCAATTAATAAAAACGTGTTGTAAACAAAGTTATGATGATATCGTCAGTGAAAAAAATTGCATTTATCTCGAATCAAAATTATTTATGTATTGTATTAAATACGTACAAAATAAATGACAAAGAATATTAATAAATTATTTAAAATTGATTGATACTCTTCAACAGAGTTGGAGAACATTTTTGAGAATGGAATATAAAAGTCTCAGCCCCGAAAATTACTAGGATTCTACATTCCTAGAGACTACTTGTCCACAAACATTTGGAATACTTAAAATATTGTTGTATATTATGATTGTTTCCTTTAAGGTGTCAGGAGGGCGACACGCACAGAGTGATGTTCTTCCTGAACGAGAAGCCCCTGGACTTCAGCGAGTGCCGAGTGGGACTATGTTCCTGGGAAACGGTCAAGAGGAAATTCGCATCCGTCGCCGACACCTGCAGCCTGGACTTCTGCTACAACAACTCCGCTGTGCTCCCCTCGTCATCCCTCCCAGTGCAGCTCGTCGCCAGCTTCCTCACACTCGTGTTTGCTGCTAAAGTTATCCAGTAATCACCACTGAAGAAACCACAGTACGATTTTTCTAAGAATGATCGTCTAGCGGTCCTTGAGAACGAGCAGACTTCAAAATTGATTCTGCAAGTTAGTTCTGTAAATCAACTTTCCATGGGAGAAAATGTAGGCAGATTGTGTTAGTGACCTGTATTTAGATGAGTGGAATTTTGTTTATGACATATTCATAATTCTAAATATTTTTTTATTGATTTTGAAACAAAATAAAACATGGATTTAAAAACGGTTCATATCACAATCGCATTATTTATTGAATTTCAATCTAAAATCGATAAATTAAATATTATTTATTTATTTTAGATTGGAATTCAATAAATAATATACTTCACATTCGTTAAAACATTAGGCGACCGTTCTTAGAAAAATCATACTGTAGTCACACAGTATATCATAAAAATCAACATATCGTCGGTAGTATTGCAAGACCGCATAACCTGTTTTTTTTACGAAAATGTTTTACTGAAATAAATTTGTTATAGGGGCTAAGAGCCGTTAGTTTTAAATTATTGCTATTTTTACTCTAAAAAATGACAGTTTTTCTTCAGCAGTATTTTTAATTGGTGAAAATTGTAAGAAAATTAACAGAACGCTTTTTAGGTTCCCCTGCCAAAAAAACCAATTGATAGTTACGCGGTATTGCAGTATCACCAACGATGTACATAACATGATGCCTTGCACAAGCTTCTATAGAACTAGTTTGCATACGAGCGTTACTGAAGAAATTACAATGATTAAATTCAACACATATTTTTGTTTTGAATCATATTGTCACAAATTTTTACACTTTGTAAATACATATAGTTGCCTAAAATGAAGCTTATTTAAATAAAACAACTTTGTTTTTAACCACTTATTTTTAAACTTATTTAGTTTTCAATTTTGCAATGTACTTTGTATATGTTGCTAATCAACTAATTTCTGCTTTAATTTAATTTAAGCTTTCATTGTTAGATATCAAAACTTTTTCCTTCTGAGAGAATTTTAACTGGATCAGACAGGGTCATAAAATGAATATACCTATATGAAAAACTGTGGATCATTTGGAATAAAATATTTTATGCTGTTATTATTTGAAATGTGATTTTAATGAGAATTTCTTAAAATTCATTCACAATTACATAAAAATAAAATTACCACAAATTAAAACACAAAAACTAATTTCCAATATTGTTAGGCTTTTAAAAATGTTCTTACTGAATAATAAAGTTGGTAGATAATACGTTTTGCATTGTAAAACAAACTGTATCTACTCGTATGTATATGCTTCTTCAACACTCCTTCACAGTGAGTTGTATTTTCTGAGAATAAATATTGGATATAATAAATACCTTCCTAGTCCAAAAAATCTATTATGTATAAGATTAAAAATATAGTTTGAAAAAAAATGTACTTAGAAGCTGCAAATTTGTCACTTTAAAAACGCCTGTATAATATGTATCTATTTCTCAAAAGCACCGCTATAGAAAATTGGCTAACATTTTTTTATAAAAATACTATACAAATTATGAATTTATAGCTGTCAGACGTATAAAAAAACATATTTTTATTCACTTTTAACATAGTTGATTGGATTGGATAGAATTGCATGGATTTTTATGTATTTTTGTGAACTGATGAACCAAGTCAGCGTTTTCTATTGAATCCAATACATTACATTCTGCGAAACACGAGATCAACGTCCTGCAGTACATTTAAATAAATAATAAATATTTCATATCAACCAGGTCGGGAATCGAACCCGAGACCTCTCGCATGGCAGGCAAACGCTCTGACCGTTACACCAAGAGGCCGACAACATCGTCCCTACCATGAAGAAATGAACAACAAAGGAACATGGCCTATAAAAGAGACCACGGGGCGCAGTCAACGCCCGGTCAGCCCAGTCAGCTCAGCCAGCCCTAAGACTCAGTTCACAGAGTCACTAGTTCAAGTGCAGTTACTTCAACCCATCATCGCTGTAACACTCGCGCGACACAGTTCATTATTTATTCGCCATGTGATAAATACGGATTAAACAGCACCCCCGTGTCTCCTGTCAATCTCTAACTGGGGTAGGAGCTCCACCAACCCTCAGCAACCAAAATCCTACAAATCAGTAAAACTATATTTGTATGTCATCACATCCAAACACGTCTAAACGTAATTTACCTAATAGAGAAATAAATGCAATAAAAATAAAATAGCATATTGAATGCAAATTAACATTCTTTATCAATGATAGTGATTTTTACCATTATTAATGGAATTATAGATCTGCATGCGTATTAAGCTTTATAAATGATTTTATATATGTTGTTATTACTAGTAAGGACACTTCATTTTATTGTTAATTATATTATTTTGTATATTTTATCGATCATATTTTTTACTGTATATTTGTTGAATTCTTTATTTTAGGACCAAATAATGTTTCACAATTATTATTTTCTAATTGAGTTTTTTCTATACCCTTTAAACAAACACTAATTACCTTTTTGTTGTATATTTGAAATATTGTTTTTTTTTTTATTTATTCATATTGTTTCAAATAAACTTGTGTGTAAATTTATTTTTTAAATATATATAATTATATGTTTTATCAATAAGAGGTTTTCAATAGATTTTCGCAGTGTAAATTTTAAAAACATTATTTCGTTGTTTAAGCTGTGAGAAAATGTAATATATTTTTTATTCTATTAACAGAAATAACAACTATCATAAAATAGAATATATTCATAATTAATTTTCTGTTTTTATCTATTTTTCTGAAAACTATCTCAAAGAGTGCCTAAGTTATTAATATAGTACAAAAAGTAGAAACTAAATACACATCCAAATAACTAAAAATATAAAACTCAAACTGTTATTTATTTTTGAAAATCTTGTTTTTATTTCAAATCATTATTTTTATCATCTAGTACAAATATTTGTATTTAATCATTAGTTTTTATGTTGGTGTGTAAATTTTATTTGAAAACTATCTTTTCTATACTGAGATAAAAATATGTTCAAATTTTAAAATCTGTATTCTAAAAAAACAATATAATTATGCACATGCTAGCAATCAATTGTGTTAATATTAGCTTTCGTTGTATGTATTTTCTATGTAATAAAAATCATTCTATGTACGTGCCTTAGAGCTGGTATAAAATATAATTGTTAAAGAGAATGCTTTTAAATGCAACTTTTTGAAAGTATTTTAACATAGGAACGTAACTGGCTTATATTTATATCTTGGAAAAATGCCGTGTTATAGGTAGTAAATGACATTTACAAAATCAAATTTTAGTATGGTCCTAAAATTATTTACTTCTATGGAAGAAACATTGTATTATTTACTAACCTCATAGTTCAAGTTGCAATAATATTTTTGTATCGCAGTATGGAAAAGAGTTATTGTCGTAGTTTGTGAAAATAAACATTTAATAAACACAAAATAGATTTTTTATTTATAGAAACTTTCATTTGAAGAGCACATGACAAAAATGGGCTCATTTATTAATGCCATTTTTACCCTTGAATAAGTATTATAGGATGGTACAATTGAACGTAGTTATGCAGAAAGCAGCCAGTCCACGATTTTGATTTTGAAAAAATGCAATATTGGTGTTATCGGGTGCAGTAAGGACTTCTGTTCTGCTAAAAACAGCCAGGCCGCTTTCATACAAAAAACTGTAATAATCACCTTTTGACATAGTGCCGATCACAACAACGGCATTTCTCAATTTGCAGAAAACACCCACAGCCATAGAATTAAGAATAGTCCAGAAGGAGCGTAGAATCATATTTTAATACATCGGACTGTGTCCAATAATTCCCCCACTATGCCTCACTTTTGCCGCGTGCATTTGTGATTCCGCCGCCTAATGTTGCACAATGGGAAAAAATATAATTATAACACAAATGTAAGGTTAAAAAAAGCAATTTGTTAATTTCTATAAAATTTTATTGTGCACGCGGAAATATTGATTGACACAACAGAGTAGATAAGTAAAGGGTCATTTAATAAAAGTAATTATGAACTTTAAACTTAAAATATAAAACAAATTTTATTTTACATAAAACTGATATTTTTATATCATGTTAAATAATATTTGATGTTTTAAAGATAATATCGGTCAAATGTCTATGATAGAGTTGTTAAATCCGAGATCCAATTTTCATTAATTCTCTCATTAGATGAGCAAAGTAGGGTAAAAAAAATTACTACCCTGGCAACACTAATGAAATTTCCATTTTGTTTATTCGACAATCTGACAAATGGAAAAATAATTCAATGTTTAAGTAATGCATTTGTTACATACACATTCATTTGCTAATTACACATGAAATGTAATTGCATCGTTTTTCTTTAGATCCTAACAGTATTTCTACACTTTAAAAGGACACAACACGGCATGGTTAAATTCAAATCAAGAGTTGCGTACTGAGCAACGTCTACAAAGAAACAAATGGGTTAAAACGTAAACCTACTCATTTATGAGTAGTTTAGTCGCCTTCTGTTTGATGTGCGTATGCGGTTTCTGGACTATTCTTAATTCTATGCCCACAGCACTAGAAAAATCTTGCGGTACTCAAAAAAATATTAAAACTAGTAAATACGTAGTTCGATTCTTGTTTATAATATTTAATAAAAACTAATGTATTTATTGTTTATCATTTGTCAAAGTCAAAAACATTCCAACTGTTGTGTAGATTTGATTACTCACTATTTTCACAAATGTGCTATTATCTCAGTTTCACTTTTCTATGGCTGGCTGCTTTCGGTATAACTACGTTCAATAAAAACTATAAAAATTGGGCTCCTTGCCTCTTTAATTGTAGAGAAGAAAAGGGGTCACGGTGAAAACGGGCTTGGATCATATACTTGACAAAAACAAACTGATTACAAAAGTTTTTCAACAATGTTCCGAGTATGTCCAAATGTTTGTAAACAGGCCATTTTTCCTCCCTAGGAACTAATTTGGTTCTAAATTTGATGCAACAGAGAAGGGAAACATCAACATAACTCCCCAGGGAGGAAATCCAGCCTGTCCACAAATATTTGGACATTTTCAAAACATCGTTGATTAAACTGACATAAGTATGAAAATTGAAAAAATGTTTCCAGGCGTTGATTAGAAGTAGGTGAAATAATAGGGGAATATTACATACTACTAATACCCATAAAAAAATATTAATGGATTTAGAATAATTAATTGTACTTTCAAAATCACTATGGATATTGTGGAGGAATGTTTTCATTCATAACTTTAAAAAATAAATTATAAAAAAATATGTACCGAAAAAAACGCGACACGTTCAGCATTGATAATTGTGATGTCAAGATTTGTGACGATGTTCTATAAAAATGTTAACGGTTACAATGTTCGAAACTAACATGAATCATGACGTATTAGGGGCGTGGCCAATGCAATGACCGTTTTTGCAGGAATTCAAAATTATTAATGGAAAAATATTTTTTATGCAATAGCATTAATAAATAAGTAGTAAAAAAATTCTTACTTGACAGTATTTCATAGGACCTTATTACTTTAAAATTGTAAAAAAAAAGAAGTGATATTTCCCTATTCAGCCAGATGAATCTCACCTATGTCAATAAAGCTTTCAGGTCTTTTACTTCACAACAGTCGACAGGTGGAAGAGTCGAGGAACAGTGGATAAATAAACATAGGCAGAATGGTGAACGTTACAGTGTGTAAATTGGGCACTTAAACCAGCCAAGTCATAAGTCCTGTAAATGTTTAGACTTTCAAATTCATAATTCAAGTGTAGCAATTTAAAATAATAAAATTAATAAAAACTGTTCGTTTTCTACGTGAATATCAAAGTTGCCAATCAAAATAAGTAATGAGTAATGACAAATAATGACTGTCGGCCTCGTGGTGTAATGGTTTGCCTACCATGCAAGAGGTCTCGGATTCGATTCATAGTTTTATAGTCCCTAGACTGGTACCTGAAGCGTAAGACTGATCATCTTATCTTTACGTTACAAAAACGATCAAGATACGCTGCGACTGGTGTACCAATGCAGTTCCCTATGCACCATTAAGTGCGGAAAGGGAATGATGATGATGAATGGCAAATATGTATCAAAATAAAACTATTGTTTATCAACAAGGTTAGGTTTTTATTTTCCTATACAAAATACAAACATATGCGCATATATAATATCATCACATTAATACTAGGCATGAAATATGTTATAATAAATGAATCTGTAAGGAACATTTTAAAATCAATAAGAGGTCTATATCATGATTTACAGAATAGTATAATATTTTATTTAGTAATGTACATATCGTCACTAGAACTAGAATCTGAACACGTCCGAACCACCTACAAGCCCACCGCCTGTTAGCTGTCAGTTTTAATTACTGCCATAGATCAATTATTATAAAACCTCGACCACACTAACGAACAGGATATTTCATGTTATAGGTAAAATAAAGGCCTTATGTTAAAATCAAAGGGCAGAGATTTAAATTCCACTCTACCACATTTTAATTCCAACTTTAGCACTGCATGTTATTCACAAGTTTTAGGAAATGGTCTAAAAAAATGTATATTTGGGTAATAATAGAACTCAAATGAGACCTATATTTAAGTGCACTTATTCCAGTGCTTTGAAGAAAGCGAGTGAATGCCACATTTAAACCCTATTGAACACAATGTTTTTGAAGTTAAGAAACTAATTTCATTAAATTCATTCCAAAAATCAACCTTTAAATGTCTTAGTTACAAAACAAACTTATCCCGGATTCTGTTATTAGCCATTTAGATTTATTCCAATTCAACCAATAGTATAAGCACATACTGTCAAGTGTTACAACAGATGAATCTTTTAATATAATAAAATTGAAAACGAAAATAATTATTTAAAAAATAATATGAAACATTCCCCATGACAGTGTTTTCCAAGTCCACTATAATAATATTCCACTTTGTAAATCACTTTCAAATACACTTTATTGCCTGTTTCACTTCCAAAAACAAATTTACTCCAAACGGGAATTAAAAAAAAAAAACACAATTTTGACAAAATGTACATGCTCCATCTTAGAATGATCTGAGCCATGTTAGATGGGGACTATCCTAACCAGAGGATGCTCCATATTCATTTTCTAATTCACTAGTTTTATATGGATTCCCTGGGCCTCGATCAAAATGGGAAGTTTGTGTACGAAAATGAGTATATTTGCATGAACATTTAAAGTATCTTCATTAGTAACTTTTTATAGTAAATTAATATTAAATTTTTTGAACATGTTTAAAAGAAAAAAATGTATGCATATTCTGCTTTTCATATAGAAAACTTAATTTTACTTTGTAGATAAAATTAAAGATAAATGTTAACTTCCCATTGTAATCGGGGCCCTGGAATTAGATATGTTTAGTTATTTATTATATTTTAGTAAAAAATAAAAATGAAAAAAAAAAAATTTTAAATTAAACACTTCAATGTGTAAAATATCATAACAAAAAAAGGTGATATTGACCCCCGAAAACTGTTTTTCAGCAATTGCAAAAAAAATGCTTTAGTGGAATAAGTACACTTTGGAAATATAGGCCTCAAATATTTATTTTGTTGGTGGTGCCAGTCCAGGAACAATGAATAAAGCTGTACAAAACCACCTTAAAAACAAATATTTCATATCAACCTTCCCGAGAGTCTAAAACATCATCCGCCTGGACACAGATGTTTTAATACGACTTCATTCACACCCATAGGGATTTACAGAATCTATGTTTTGGCCTAGTATATTTAATTATCTATAACATTACGCACCACACTTATGCTTATCCACTTACTTTAACTTTACTTGCTTCTGTCACACAAATATTATAATATAGATACATAATCTGTACCTCAGAGGCAGACGGATGCAAATCCAAACGTCAAATGTTCAACAAAAGCCTAAAGAATCTACTTTCTCTAAGTGATTTCTAATACTTTATAGAATTCATTTGTATTTTCAGTATCTTAATACATTGGTTCTTTCATTATAAGACTTACATTTCTTCAAAATCAATGGACATGATCATAAACTGAATTTGAAAATCGAAAGGTCATTTTATCAAATTCTGGATTTGCATCCGTCTGCCTCTGAGGTACAGAAATACTTCATTTAAAAGTTGTTTTTAATTAGCAGCCCGAAAATTATTCTTGGTTTTATTTGGACGCTTAAAACTGGTTACATTTGACTTTTACTTCATCATGACATTTAGTTTACTCGGAACTTCTTCAGTGCTACTAGTAAAAATGTACTCAGTATCCATAATTACAAATTAACATTATTTGTGTACTTATTAATGGAATAGATGGATATTACATTCGACCTAGAATGGATATTACATTCGACCAAGCAAAATAAAATGTAGTCCTTATACATTAAAAATAATGGAACTTTAAAAAAATATTTTTGTGAATGAAGAAAATATCAAAATATGTCAATCAAAGCTAAACTGGCAGTGCACAACGGAGTTTTAGTCCCAACACTTATGTATGGAAGTGAAACATGGAGCTGGCAGAGGAAGGGTGAAAACCGAGTGAACGCGGTTGAAATGTGATCTCTTCGACAAATGTGTGGGAAATCAATGTATGCCAGGGTTACGAATGATGAAATCAGGCGAGAGTGTAAATCTGAGTCAGGTGTAATTGATAAGATTAAGAAAGGGTCTCTGAGATGGTTTGGTTATGTAGAACGAATGGACGACGAAAGAATGGTAAAACAAGTATATATGGCGAAAATTAACGGTAACGTGAGACGAGGACGGCCAAAGAAGACGTGGCATGATCAGATAAACCAAAATCTTAAGTCTGGTCATGTCAAAAACAGACAGATCCGAAGGGCATATATGACAAGATGTATGAATGTGGAAGAAACTAAGAATATATGCCAGGATAGACGTGTGTAGCGGTGTATTCTCTCTGCCTACCCTTACAGAGAAATAGCGTGATTGTGAGTAAGAAAATATCAGTAAACCAAAAATAGAAAACGATTTCAGTATTTTAATTCAATTTTGAAATACATACTTAAAACTTATTCTATATACATACAGCTGAAACCTTTATCGATGTGGGTGACATTCATCTGATTAAATTATTTCACCCACATACTACGCAACGCCTGAAAGATGGTGGGTGCCCCACTTAGAAGCTAATCAAAAGAGCTAAAATACCGAAAACTTGTCAATTTATTTAATTATACATCCTAAAGGCTTTTGTTTAATGGTTAGCGCATTCGTCTACCATTCTTGAGGTTCTGGATTCAATTCCTGGCAGGTTGGACATGAAATTATGATTTAAAAGGTTGTTTAAACTGCAATATTTCATTGTTTTTGGACTGGTACCTAAAACGTAAGACTGATCACCTTACCTTCACGTAACAGATGATTAAAATACGCTGCATTTGCTTCACAAATGCAGTGGCCTATGCACCACTAGGTGCGAAGAGAGTAATTACAATGATGAAAGGCTTTGAAATGCTGATTGATGTAAAATTATTTGGTGATAGAAAAATAACAAATACATGGCAATTTGTAACATGATCAATGTTTGCATTTTGCCCTTATCACACAAAAACCTTCAGAGTGCTCACGTTTGAATACTTTTAAGACAAAGTTCCTTTATTTAAAAAAAAAAAACATATTTTAAATTGCTTGAAAAAAAAAACAACACAGAAATACAACAGGCCTAATTCACATCCATGTAAAAAATATCACTTATAACATTTTCAAATGGTACACACTAGACCTAAGATTGAAAATTGTTTTGTAGACCGTTTCGACACAAATTGCAAACTAATTTCACGTATTTAACTAATATAGGTTCATTATGAACACAAAAGTCTTAAATTACTTTATTGCAATTATTAAAATGGATAGGAGCAAACGCAGAAATGTATGGAATGTTGCCCCACCCTCAATAGTAATGGAGTTGAAAATTACTTTATATAGGTTCATTTATTATAATGTCAGAAAAAAGTGTGCCTATGGTTTATCAGTATTTTTTGCTGACCATTCTTAAACAATCTATGGAAAGTGGTTTCAAATCATAATGTTGCCATATATATATATATATACGTATTTTAACTACACGAAAAGGAAGTTCTTACTTAAATTGAAATGGAAAACATGTCTTTCAATACCATTCTTTAAATTCCAGCGAGTTCTCGCTGATACAAATATTCCTGAAGAAAAATATGTACCCATGATTAAAACACAAAAGCCACAAATACCTCCGTACAATTAAATTTGATAGGCTATAAATCAGTTAACAATAAATTACAATAAATAAACATTACGAACTAAAAGAAAATGTAAATAAATGTGTTTTTATTTATGTGGGACATAAAAAGTTATGTAATTGTTAAAATGTTCTTTTATAACACAAAAAACATTTTTTGACACAATGGTATTCAGTAAAAATAAACTAAATTTATTTATTAACTTACATATTTTTATTATTTCATAATTTAATTACTTGCTATGGGAAATTTGATACAAAAAATGTTTTCTTACACGCAGTAAAAATTAGAGTTTATCAATTCATTAATTATTTTCAGTGATTTAATCCGTATCAATCAATATGTCAATTTCAGTTTCTAAAACAACTATAGCAAGACAACCTAAAAGGTGTAAACTGATTATTGACAATGAATCAATAGATGTCATCATTTTCTATAGAATCCAGTACAACATTATAATGCAACTCTAACAGTATTGCACATGAAATCAGGGGCATCGTTCTGCAGTACATTCACATATTCCCTACCATGAAGAAATGAACTACAAAGGAAAATCGCCTATGAAGAGACTACAGGGCGTGGCAATGCCAGTCAGTCAGCCCAACAAGTTCAGTTCAGTCAGTCAGTGCAGCTCGATGAAGTCACAGTTCCAGAATGTAGTTCAAGTGCAGTCTCTTCAAGCCATCATCGCCGCTACGCTCACACTACACAACCAAGTGCTGTATCTTATTTGCCATGTAATAAATACGCATTAAACAGCAACCTTTAATGGAAATGTGCAAAATCGAAGATATAATGCACTGGAGCAGATCCCGTAGAAGATTCTGGATAGACCACATAAACTGAATGAGCAGCGATAGACTGGTGTCCATAGCAATCAAAGAATTGCCTACCGGACGGCGCCCACCTTGAAGACCTAAGCGATGGAAGGATAGTTGGGCCTCATCACAGGAGACTGAGTAGTCTAAGTAGAACAGATTGTCAGATCTACAAGAAGACAAAGAAGAAGAAGAAGAAGATGAAATCCGCCGCTAATTTCTTAGAACAATTGTCAGTTTTAAGGAGACCCATTGTGCCTACTCACGCTTGATTATGTATTTTTGAGTTGAAATGCATAAATTTTCTTATATAAAAAATTCAGAATCAGCAAATATTTTATTGAGACACCTATTGATATAAACACAAAAACCAAAATGCTTTTAATTTGAAAAACGGTCATGGAAAATCTCTGATATATTTTTTTCACGGTGGGCATTCCAATAATACATTATAGTTTACATATAGAAATGTATAAAAAGTTCTATTAATTAATATATTATATAATGTACACAGTTATAAAATGCGTATTAATTTTTCTTAAATATACAACAATGGCATTACGAACAAACTCCGCACGATATAACTTTCAATCACAGCGTAAACTTTATCACGGCCCGAACTCGGACCTAAATTTGACAATCAGTCCAAATCGATTCGAATTACAAAAATTCCTAACTATGTTGAAAGATCATGACACCCTTTTATCACTAGAATTGAAATTGCTATGTGAGGTGACGGCACTCGTGCTGTGAGTTCGTTTGCAACCCTTCGGGTTGTTCTTTGACTTTTTAGAATCGCTGCCACTTTCGTTATCGGAGCTGATTGGGTCTTTATGGTTGAAACTGACACTGTTGCTTCTGAACTTCGGACTCGGCATTCCGCTGTCAGAGCTGAAGGAATCTCTCTGTGACTTCTTCCTCTGCCTCTTGGGTGTGGAAGGCTCTCCGGAGAGCATCTCGTTGAACTGTCCCTGCTTCGCTTCCCAGAAGAGGGCCTGGCGCTGGACGATGTCCGGGTACTTGGCGTCGAAGTCCGGGTCGGGAGGGATGAGCAGTTCCCAGCCCTTGTTGGGTTTGATATGAGCGACAGAGCTGAGGATTTCCTTCACCTCTTCAGGGGGGAGTTTAACGGCTGCGGTGAATTTTCTTCGATCCACATAGTCACTCTGAGTGAAGAGATAGAGCTGAAAAAATACACAAATAATCATCAAATTATGTTCATCATTTTTGTTTTCTCAACATTGATTTCCAGCTGTTTCTACTGCTAATACAAAATTATTGGAATTGTTGGTTAATTAAAATCGTAATTAATATATCAACACAACGCTTACGCGGATCCCCTGCCAAAAACTTCAATTGAAAGTTACGTGGTATTGCAGTATCACCGACGATATGTCTTTTATTTTGCTATAAAGGCCTAAATTATATGATTAGTTTTACAAATTATAGAAAATATATTATTTAACAGTAAAAGTGTTATATTTTTGTTTTTAAAAACCTGTATTTCAAAACATGTCATCTTTTGCTTAACCCTTAATAGGACACCTAGAACAAAGTAGGTCATAAACCCCTTCCTAGTCTTACATATTTCCATTTCAAAAATGTTTTCACTCTCTGTTGCCATAAATTTAAATCTTAACAACTCCCTAGGGAGTGAAATCCAGCCTGTCGACAAATATTTAGACATACTCAAAACATTGTTGGTATGTACATACATGATTTACAAATGTCCTAATATTAACTGTTTAACTTATTATTCCAAACGAAATGGGGAAAAGAGCTGATAGGGAAAATAGTAAAGCATAAATTATAGTGGAGTTGCGATACTCACGGCGTAGTCCCTAGCCCTGCACATGAGGTGGTGGGAGAGGCCGGAGGCGCGGGAGCGGGAGGCGGGCGGGTACAGCAGGTCTGAGCGGGCGGCCCAGCGCCCCCGGGAGACCAGGCGCCCGGCGCTGCCCAGGGCTGCCAGGAGGGACGGCCCCCGGGCCCCCAGCACCCCGCCCAGCCAGCCTGCCGTCACCAGCTTGGCTGGAAAGGAGACAAACAAAATTCAATCAACCTGAAGGATTTATTACAGGACCGGCGTAGGTGAGTGTGATCAGCATAGCCGCACAAGGTCGTCACAGTTGTGCGAGGTCAGAGTGGGTTTTGTAACTACAACTAACTTATTTTTCTCACATATTATTTTTATTTACAATTATGATTAATATATTAAGTTTTACATGAAGGGTACGGGATATAAAGGATGGATGTCAATTTTTATGTTTTAAACTAATAATGGCATCTGACAGCAGTTTACATGATCTACATTTCTGTTTCATAAAATTGGACATAAAGGTTCTACTTTCCAAGATAATTGAACAAGAAAAAATGCATACAGGGTATAAAGGGCGGATGTGGATTTAAATACTGGAAATAAAGCGATAATTTAAATTTAATGAAAACCATTTAAGATTATATAAAACAGTACAGGCTATTTACGTTAAGCAGGTAACTTTATATTTATTATAGTCCTTAAAATATAGCTTGATTAAAATGACAGCTGCCAAACTAATGTGACTAGTGGTGGGAAAGTACTGATCACTGGTCATGTACCGATCAAATCGATTTTATCAGTTTTTTCATGCAAACATGAGACTGTGTTTCCGAAAATTGATATAAAAACGCAAAAACAAGCCTATTATAGTGTGTTTAAGACAATTATTTACTAAAAAATAAGACATCAAATACTTTTTTCAAGAACAACCACCAATGAATTATTTTTTTATTCGATCGATTTATATTGATCAATTTGTCCCATTTCTAACATTTTTGCAAAATAATGTAACCTTGTAAGAACGTCAGCAATAATTAGGTTTATTTTAATTTTGAAGCTGATTTTATATAATTATGTTGATTTATATGTCAAGCATTGTATTAAAAAAATAAATTATCACGCCAGATACGAATGATTTTTTGTGTGTCAATATAAATCACTCCTTACACGTAACTACAAAGTTATGTCATCACTTTTGCTGACAACTGTCATTCTAATCAAGTTATATTTTAAGGACTATGGTTTATTTTATTTCAAACGTCCGAGAGGTTCGAAAACTCAAAAACGTTATATTTCAAATCTTCCTTTTTTGACATTCTTTCTTTACATCCCGTACCCTTCTTCTAATGTAATAGTTTTAAAATGTATTTTTAAAACAAAACGTGTCATGAATTACATCTTTATAAAAATAAAGAACCCATGGTTATATTTTTGGGATACTTTTTAAAACAAATTTTCGAATTGAACTCACCATCTTTAAGAATAATTTTACACTGCTCGGGAAGTGGCAACTTTTTAATCTCATTAAGGTTGATAACATCGCTAGCCTGACCCGGGTCCTGCGCTGCCTTAGTCTCCTCATCTACAGGGACCAGGGTACTCAGGTACTCCGCGGGGGGCAACTGTAGCCCGGTGTCGCCCCCTCCCCCCATGTTAGAGGCAAACAGCTTAAGGCGCTCCAACTGCAAAGGAAGCAAACACAAAATCATGACGTACAAAGGTTATGTTATAATTGGACACAAGACAGTGAAGAGCGTTGTGTGTATTGCGCACACACATGCGCTGTTGTTTAGATTTTACCTTCTGCCAAACTAGTTGCCATCACGACATTAGAACTAGAAGACATGCTGAGTTGCTTCAGTCAATACATTAGGACAAAACCAATTTTATATGTGTATTTAAAACTAATGTATTTTTATTATTATTTTTTATAGGCAGGCAGCCTTTGCTGATGTGCCTATATCTCGTGTACTGCTTTTTATTTTTATTTATTTATTTAACTTTTTGTACATAATGTTTTTTGTACATTGGCGGGCTTATTGCCAAATGGCAATTTCTTCCAACTAACCAATAAAATGTCCAAGTTCTTCATCCTTCAAAAAAGCATTCAAACGGTTTTTGAACTGGTTTACCGAAATGGAATGGACAACTAGGCTTGGCAATTTATTCCAGTCTAAAACTACCCTGCTGGAAAGGAAGTTGTGGACTCATGGACCAAAGGTCCCAGGTTCAAATCCCACTCTACCACATCTCGGTTTCCATTTTTCCAGCTCAAGTTATTTACGACTTTTAGGAAATGGTTTGAAAATTTTAATATTTGAGTAAATAATAAGAAATCGAGTATTTTTCTTTCCAAAATAAAAACTAAATTTTAAAAATCCATTATGATTGAAATCACATTGAGCGCCACATGTCCTATGTTACATATCAACTGTATCATATCAAAGAAAAATAGTCCTTAGGAAATAATGTTCGAAATACTATTTTCCAAATAGAGAATCTTCAAATAATATTTGTAATCTGCAAGCTTGTTTTAGAACAAAAATATAACGTAAAATAAAGAGAACATTTTTGTATTTTGAGTAATAACCTTGAATAATCGGCTAGTTTCTTAGCTCACTGGGAATGGGCTGGCGCTGGGCGCGCCTTGAAATTCTTTTAGCAATCCACCAGTTCAGTATATCTGAAAAGACCTATAAAATTGGTTTGTATATATTTAGTTGGAGATAAGCTTTAAATGGACTCACCTCAGCCTTATCGGATGTGGAATGCCACCAGACAGTTTCACACCAAGGTTCCTCAGCGCTCTTTTTGGCCAGGTAACCAAAGGACTTTTCCCGAGCCATCTTGATGCGATCAGTCTCCGTACGAGCGAAAGACACAGTGACCTGACGAGCCTCCGCTTCTCCCGATGGACCCGCCTCATCTTCCACACTCGACTTTTCACGCTCCTCGTCCTTCAGGCGCTTATCTTGCTTATCGAAATAAGAATAAGAAGGACGCAGTTGAACGATTCCTGAAAAATAGTCAAATTTAATTTAATTGCTTATTTCAAAAGAGAACATACACCTTTACAATAATATTAATAACACTCTTCTTTTCTTTTCCACATCCGCTCCTAAGTGGAGCATGTGGACATCACCAGTTGCCTCCAGGAGACACTATCGCCAGCCAGTACTCTCGCTTCTTTCCATGTCAATCCAGCGCCCCTAAATTCCGCCTAATATAAATATGAATAAAGTCTAAAGATCGTCATTAACGGCCTTCCAGGACGGCGTGAGCCCGCAGGTTTAAAGAAGAGGCAACTAGGGTTTAGGTTCTCCTGAGGCATGCGCAGCATGTGTCCGAGCCAGAACCACAGCCGCATCCTCAAAACGCTCGTTATAGGAGGCTGCTGCGTCCGTTCTCGGACTTCAATGTTAGTTATAAATCGAACCACCTTATACCTAATATTCTTCTTAAGCACTTACTCTCAAAACTCAGAAGTTTAATGTTTTGAGCTTTGGTAAAGTGCCAAGATTCGTACCCATATAGGAGAACTGGCATTATACAAGAGTTGAATAATCGGCATTTCGTTTTGACCGAGTATAGACTAGAGTTCCATACAACACGAATCATGTTAAAAGTTGCTCCAGCAATTCCTAGGCGGGTTGCGAGCTCTTTATGCATGCTTCCATCCTCAGTTATGTGTACTCCCAAGTATTTAAAGCTGTCAACTTTCTCAATCCTCTGTCCATTATTATAGAGAGGCTGATCAGGGTCAGGACAGGATTTGTTGCACATAATCTAAGTCTTTTTTTTTTTAAACAATAAGAAACATTACATAAAAATATTGCAAGTACAGAAAATAATGACTTCAAAATTATTGACATCCACACGTGCTGGTGCATAGGGCACTGCATTGTTTAATGAAATGCAACGTATCTCAATCATCTGTTACAGAAAGGTAAGATAATCAGTCTTACGCTTCATGTGCCAGTCAAAGGACAAATAAATAACAGTGTAAAACCACCCATGAAAACATATATTTCATGTTGACCTTCCCAGGAATCAAACCGAAATTTCAAGCATGTTAGGCGAATACGCCAACCATTGCACTACGAGGTGGGCTTGTCTCAACTCGATTTCCTTTTTCAGGATTTTTATCTGAGAGCAACCATTGAGTCAAAAACACTCGCCCAAGATTCTCTCTCCGCCCGGACACAGACAAAATTGCGGCAATAACATTTGTTGGTCTTAGAACGAGGTACTAACCTTAGTTAGTCTGGCAATGATACTACAATTTTTCGAAATAGATATAATATAAAGATATACGTGTATGTGTACTCTCTGTATATTTACCAATACTTCACCGAACTAGCAAATAGCATAATAATCTATAAAATTCTAACCCCTTCTGGTCCATTAATTGGTCCAGGCTTGAGAAAAATCACATTATTATTTTTTGCGATCTCACCAGGAATCGAATCCGGAACCCTGTCAAGTAATATGCAGGTTTATGTTTATATATGAGTGTATTAATTTAATGGCAGAAATACCATGTATAAATAAATAAGCTATTGTATAATTAGATTATGGTCACAATTGTCTAACTTTTTTATGTGGTTTTGACTTCTTTTCAATTCTTTCTCACCTCCATTCCTTTTCACGTTTGTATAACTGTTGCTATGTATTCATGTACATTAAAAATATTTATTGCAAGAGTCGTTTATGTAATACTTAAACAAATCAATATTACAACACAATTTGTGGCGTATGATGACCAGAATTATGAAATATTTACCATTAACTGGAGTAAAATGCATTTCTCCATCTTGTAGAATTGCGATGGCATATCTACTAGCATCTGTAATGGGTGTATTACTTTCGTACTGCAATTTATCCATTATTCCAGACTTGAAGTACGTATTACGCTCCCTCTCCTTGTTGTAGATATGAGAAGACTAAAAAAGATAACACCTTTTTATAAAGAAATAAATGCAACTATTTTAATATTAAAATTAAGGAATTATCTAATTGAAGATGCTGGATGTGAGACAATTTTACCTAAAGAAGCATCGACATATTTCTGATCAAAAAATACAGAAAGGTCTCAGCAAAATGCTCGGGCTTCGCTACTATGAAACAGGTAAACGCAACGGGCATAAATCTGCGAATAATAAATAATTACTGTGTTGATAAAAATCACTCTATTTCCAAAAATACCAATTATTTTTTAAAGAAACTTTGAATACACACTCACCATATGCTGCTTATGATAATCTAATAAGAGATAAGAGTAGAAGTCAAATATATTTATAACATGACAATTAAATATATAGGTATTTGTCTATATTCGCATCAGCAGAACAACGAACAAACCACGATCCATATTATAAAAAATACGATTAAAAAATATCACCATTCTGCTCACCAATCATATAATAATAATTTGTGTGAAAAGAAGACGGACATAATTTATCAACTCATTGACTAAACAAATCTTCTTACGCAGGAACTCTCCTGTATCTCGTAAGAGCTGTGCTGTGCTGTGAATATGTGGGTACGTAAATGAAACGACAGCTTATCTTATTTTTTATAGATATGTGTGTGTAATTTGGAGCATCTTGAAGCATTAACATAAAATACTCGGACGAAATAATCAAGTAGATCTACCATTCCCGCCTTTAAAGTGGAGCCAGTGTAGCGAGTATTTCTACCCTTGCAAGAATGACATATCAGCATATTAAAAAAAAACAAAAAACAAATGGTTGCTTACTTCTGCAGAGTGCAGAGCTAGCTACCCCCTCCGCACCCCTGGTTTTCAAATTATTTCTTTTTAGTTTTAAAACAATTCTATTTTTTTTTTTTTAATATGCTAATATTATGTCTTCATGCTCAAACTGATCATCGCAGTTTCGGATGTGACAGGGTTTACCATACACATATATTAATACGCTATTTGTTATTTTCATCATTCCCAACTCAACACGGGACTTTAGTCACATGTAGTTGGTACTTGTGTCCGCATAAATGCAAATAATTAAATTATAAGTAAATAAATCTAAATAACCCAAGATTCCAACATTAAAACAACTTCAAGTGCCAGTCCAGGAGCATTAACATTGTTATGTTATCTTTCTTGCATTATGTTATCTCAATCACCGCGTATCTTCGCTTATTAATTCTATACTATCATTATTGTAATGGTCACTATGCACAGTCCTAATCTTGTATAAACTCTTATTATCAAAACTTCAGTCTGCGTGACAAAACATACATATTAAGCACGGTCAAGCGGTGAACCATACCAGACAACTGTACTGTACATTAATATCTTACTTGCATTGTTATGTTACTTGGACAATATCATAATATAAGGGAAAGCAAGTCCCGTCTTAGCAGAGAACTCTACGGTAGTCACTAGAAGCATAACCTCATTATTTTTGTGTGGGAATCAAATACTATTTTTGAGAAAGTTACATTTTATTATTTACATCCACCTAGCACCTAACAAAATATTGCAGAGTAGAACCACCTTTACAACTGGTATTTTACATCCACCCTGCCAGGAATCGAACCTAGAACCTCAAGAATGGGAGGCAAACACGCCAACCAATACACAACGAAATGGGACTATCTGAACTCTGTTTCCTTTTCCAGGATTTTTACCTGAGAGTGGCCAAAATAAAAAACACTCCTCCAGGATTCCGGTTATTTTTTAAGCCCTGAGCCGCAATTATGAACAGCTATCTTCATCGGTATATATTGAGACAGTATAAACTAATATCGATATTTATGTATGAAAGTGTGTATATTTGAATGAAAATTCAAAGTATCTTCGACGGTAATTGAAAAGTTTTAGAAAAAAAATTTGTAAACATATTATATTTTTCATACAGAAAACTTAATTTTACTTTGTATATAAAATTGACGATAAATTTTAACTTCCCATCAGAATACGTACCCAGAAATGTAATTTTTATCCGTCCGGACACATTTATTCAGGCTACGAAACATGCAGTAAATTTAATTACGGAATTGGCCAAATAAATCAGTGGAAGTGTACCAAGTATTTTTTAATTAATAACTTGTACGTAAATGTAAGTTATTACATCATTACAATGGAATTCCATCAAGAATTGTCAATAAAAAATATTAATAAAATACGGAATAATTACAACAAATTTTTAAAAATACTAATATAATATTTTAGATCCTTCACCACAAAGACGAGGATATTTATTTAAATTACACTGCGCATTACATAAAATTGGCTGACAAACGATGCAATCTTTCGAACAAATATTCCAACCTAAAAAAACATATTGAACTTCTACAATACATTAAATATAAGGTACTTAAATACAAACCTTCGTTCCATCGGTATTCAGAGCTATCTGTTCTCCTTTAGAAGAATTGTACCTGTCACTCTCTGTATCCAAACCGAACTCAAGTTTAACTTCCTGGTGAACTGGTTTAATTCTAGAATTCAGTACTACGGCCTCATCCCAGCTTTCTTTACCAGACCGTAGTGGATATTGAAACACATATAGCTGCTTCGATAAAGTCTGAGACAGGTAGACGGGAATCTAAAAGACAACGTGCGATTTTCGTCAAAGTATAAATATAACCTCAAAGTCTTTACCACGTTGATAAAAACGGGAACCGTTATTCGTCCGATTGATTACCTCTTGAACAATAGAATCCTCCTCTTCGTCCATTTTGAGATGAAATATAATATTCAGGTATCACGATGTCTGCATTAATATTATGAAAATATCGTATGCCAGCATCAGATACCGAAATTTTTCGTTACACAAACACAGAAAAATAATTATTTTATTCTTTGACAACTGTACATTTTTGACAGTTGTTTCTGTTGGTAGTTTTATTGTCTATTAGTATATTTATCCATAGTTCAAAGAATGCATTTTGTAATCCAGCGCTCTTCAAATGCTGGGTTGCGGCCTTTTTATTCCATTTTTAAATGTTACAAAAATAAGCCGGTCGCTAAATAAACTAAACGTTTAGTAACGATAGGTCAGTCATAAAAAAAATATGAGCACTGCGTAAGCTGTATATTGTCGACTTACTTGTAAAACCATTTTAGTCAAATTTACAAAAATATTCAGAAGACGATTAAAACACAACAAAACTTTTAATATAAGCCCAAAAATAGTTTTACCCTTTTAATTAATTGTTAAACCAGTTTTCATGTTATTTTATTGTCAAATTATCAATATACTTGAATTATTTATGAAAATGCCCCTTGGGTAAATATTTATTTATGTAATATAAAACATACGTAACAATCAGTACACAATGATGCCAACTCATCTCCAATCGAATTATTTTTGAAGGCTTTTTATCTGTGAGTAACCGCTGAATAAATAGAAAATTAAATAATAAATGTCAATCCATCCTAATTTTACTATGCCTTGTGGATTTGGACGATACGTTTGAAATGGACTATTCTCACTAATCAATCTCACTAATAAGTCATATTACGTGGCTGGTTTATTTATTTGAAATTTTTAATAGCAATGAACAGATAATATGAATTATAAATTTTTAAATAATGAAACAACTTTAATGAACTTTAATTATTATAATTAAAATACTTGATAGTTTTATTCCACTTTTATTCATAATTTATTAAAAAAATTATAAATAAAAGTGGAACAAAACTATAAAGTATTTTTATTATTATAATTAAAATGCAGTTCCACCAAGAAATGTCAATAGAAAAACTCACCATAATGAACTTGATTTTTCTGACATTTAAAAAATATTACAAGTTTATCTATGGATTAAGAAGTTTGACAAATTTGACGTTTCGTGCTTTGTATCGGTCGTTTTTCAAAACTTGTAAACATTCTAAATTCGAAGTGATTCCACCCTTTCAAAGGTAAAAATTTAATATCATTTCCAAAATATAAAATAATAATAGAGTTTCAGAAACATTCAGTGCTAATCAGAAGAATGAATTATTCAATAAATTCATATTAATATACACATAAGTAAATTAAATGAAAATAAAATTGACTTTGTGTATCACTCAGTACTTAAGTACCTAAGAAAATTGAATAAACACTTACGTAAACCATTTTGTTGACACCACACAATACTTTTCTTCAGTGTTCAGTTTTGTACTCTCTTTTTGTAATCTCTCCAATTTGCAGATACAATAGACCCTGCATTTCTACACCTCTCTCAATCATTTGTTAAAAGAAGTTAAGATTATATGTTTTATGCTTCAAATGCTAGTTCAGGATCCAGGGAAACGATATAATATATTAAAAAAAAAATCAAATATTTAAATACTTTGTCAACTTTGAGGGAATCGAACCTGGGACCTCCGTGCATGGTAGCTTAACGCGCTAACCATCGCACCAAGAGGTCGACAAATCAGAATCGTATTATTTTACTAAAATATAATTATGCATATGCTCTCAACTAGGGTGTTTTATTTAAAGTCTTTTTTTATTTTATCACTTAAAAAAAATGAAATGTCTTTATTTAGTTTAGTATTTTATTAAAAAATATTATTTTTACTTGTAATTTTTGTCCTATTAATTTAATTTAAAACAATATTTGTGTTCCTAGGATTTTCCCAAACGTTTCAATTTTAAAACCTTTTTCAGCTAGTCCTAAATAATCGTGTTAGAAAATATGAAATAAATTATTGTATCAGAGCGGGGTTCGAACCACAGATCTGGAATCCGCGACACTAACATAGACCACAACCCATCTCTTACTTATTTAAATTGTACCTATATCTGAATTGATTGAAATGTGTGTATACTATCATCATCATTCCCTTTCCGCACCTAATGGTGCATAGGACACTGCATTGGTACACCAATCACAGCGTATCTTGATCATTTTTGTTACATTAAGGTAAGATTATCAGTCTTACGCTTCAAATACCAGTCCAGGGACTATGAAATATTCTAGTGTGAAAACACCCTCTTTTAATAAATATTTCATATCAAACATGTCAGGAATCGAACCCGAGACCTCTTGCATGGCAGGCTAACGCGCTGACCATTACACCACAGGGCCGATATACTATACTTATATCTAAATTATTATCTCTAGTTCCATCCTGACAGTACACTGACCGTATATTTTACATAGCAGGCTCATAGTTTTATTGAACCCAAATAAAGCTCTTCCATTGATAAGAACATCCTGCTTTTAAATGATGGAAAAACATACTTAATATATCTAGTGAACAACAGTACATCTACATTATTATAATAATGTGTTGGTTAATGATCTCTTACTTGTTTATTACTCTCATTACAGATTACTACTCCAGTTATGTTTCACTTTAAAAGGGTCCTAAAAATGAAAAGACCAGTTTTAAAAATAATACTATGCGCTGTTATAATTATCACCGTGAAACATTTTTACTGGACAATATCCAACCCGACAGACTATCCGATAATAATCTGGTGGACTTCCAACTTTCCCGGTTTCTCATCCAATGTGCGGAGGTGTAAAAACAATGTGATTTGTGAATTTACAAATTCAAAAGAAAGAAGGCTCGACCAAAATACAGAAGGGTTTTTGTTTTATGGAAGTGATTTTGACTATTTAGAATTACCGTTACCGAGGGATCCGTTAAAACATGTTTGGGGCTTGATCCATGAAGAATCTCCGAGAAACACTCCGATTCTCCAGCACGGACCAGCTTTGCAGTTATTCAACTTCTCGTCCACCATTTCACGTCACAGCGATATTCCCTTAACTCTGTTGTACCTCGGAGGGATGCATGAATTACTCACTCACAAACACTTTATCGAAACTTCGAAAAAAAACTCCCTCTTGAAACAATTTTCTCCGGTTCTATACATCCAAACTGATTGCGATACATCTTCATACAGAGATATATACGTGAAGGAGTTAATGAAGTATATTCCAGTAGATTCTTACGGAAAATGTTTAAATAATAAACAGCTTCCGAAGGAATACGGTGGCGATTATCTCAACAATCTGAATTCCGATGATTTCTTAAATTTTGTAGCTCAATATAAGTTTACAATATCCTTCGAAAACGCAGTGTGCGATGATTATATCACTGAAAAACTATGGAGGCCATTAAAAGTCGGATCTGTTCCTATTTACATGGGATCACCCAGTATTAGAGACTGGCTTCCAAACGATGAATCGGCTGTCATTACAACTAATTTTGACTCCCCCAAGCATCTCGCCGCTTACATAGAATATTTAAATACTCACGATGACAAATACGAAGTTTATCTTCAGCATAAATTAAGTAACAAAATAACTAATTCTAAATTAGTAAAAGCGTTAGATAGACGATCTTCGAGAGTGGATGGATTCACTTTTGATAAGTTTACTGAAGCCTTTGAGTGCTTTGTTTGTGATAAAATACACGAAAGACGGAAAAATAAGGAGTTCAAGTATAGTATCGCTGATCGGAGTCACTACAGTTGCCCTCAGCCAAAGATGCCCTTTAAAATTAATCAGCTGGACAAATGGTGGATTGAACAATGGGCAATACAGAAACATAAAGCTTCTGTACTTAATCGGCTAGTCATGAAAGAAAATAAAGTAAATTTAACGGAAAAAGATTTTTCTAAGGAATCAAATGAATTACTAGACACTTCTAATTTATTATGATTTTAACAAGTGTCTCAGTGACTATTTAATAAAAAAAATCTACATCCCACTGTGCCATCATTACCCTGTAAAAATATAATTCATGATGGTCATGCAGGTAAGTTATACATTCTTACTGTACACAAAAATTGGGCATTAAAAAATACATTCATGAGTTCGATAAAATGTACCATCTTAGTTATTTTTGGCTCAGCTCTTTAGCTAATAATAACAATAATTAGCAATAAATGTTTATCTTTATATACGTAAAGTGACCGCTCATATTAATATTATTAGTTCAAAACTAAACTACAGTCATAATATTATTTGTAGGTTTTTAAGACAATATATTTTTATGAAGAAAATATTTTTTAGTCATGGCTACTGTCCAATTTGTAGAAAATATATTTTTCCCTATTATTTTAATAAAAACACGCAGTTGATTTTATTTATCTTCATTACTACAAATCAAAACAATGTTTTCCAATATTTTGAAATCAAATCAACATGAGTAGGTACTATAGTCCTTAAAATATAGCTTGATTAGAATGATAGTTGTCAGAAAAAGTGATGACATAACTTTGTCTAAGAAGTCATTTATATTGACACACGAAAAATCATTCGTATCTGGAATGTTAATTAGTTTTTTTTAATACAATGCTTGACATATAAACCATCATAATAATATAAAATCAGCTTTAAAACTAAAATAAACCTAATAATTAACGACATTCTTACAAGGTTACATCATTTTGCAAAAATGTTAGAAATGGGACAAATTGATCAATGTAAATCGATCGAATAAAAAAATAATTCATTGGTGGTTGTTCTTGAAAAAAGTATTTGATGTCTTATTTTTAGTAAATAATTGTCTTAAACACACTATAATAGGCTTGTTTTTGCGTTTTTATATCAATTTTCGGAAACACAGTCTCATGTTTGCATGAAAAAACTGATAAAATCGATTTGATCGGTACATGATCAGTTATCAGTAATTTCCCATCACTAGTGACATTCGTTTGGCAGCTGTCATTTTAATCAAGCTATATTTTAAGGACTATAATAATAACCCTCTTATCATAATTCTTGGGGTAATTACTACAACTAGATAACTTCAAAATCAGCATTTTTGAGTCACCCACTAAAAACGCATATTTTTATCTTCCTTCGTGAATGCTATAAATAGGCAAGTCATGATTCATTCAAATCACATTATGATGATTTTAATGCATGACCCAGTTGTAGTAATTATCCCGCGATATTATATTGCCCAATTAAAAATCTGTACATCAGAGGTATAGAATCCTGTCCTAATCCTATGCACCATTTGTTGTTTTTTCAGGAGAAGCCAAAAACAATCATCATAACTGAATTTAATTTATTTTCTTCAAAATGATATGTATGGATTATTATGATTAAGAATTATCTAAATTTGCAATTTAAATACTTTGTACTCCGATAACTGTAATTATAAAAATCAGGTCTAAAACAATTTTAGCAGTTTTATAATACCTAGCACATATTGTGAAACCATCACATTGTTAAAAATGGCACTTAGGATCCTATAGTTTATATAGTTGACCTCTGATGTACAGAAAAAATTTCACCTAAAAATTCGAGTGGACTTAATGGGGAAGTTCAGCCCTGTGGGAAAAAGGATATAAAAAATGTTTTCTTGTGGTAGAAATGAGAGCATTAAATTGTGTGGCAATGTTTCTGGAAAGTATGTGAAAAAATTAATAAAAATGATTTTAATAAATATGAACTACTTTAAATGACGTCACAAGTACTTCTAATCAACCAATGATAGAGAATTGTGAAAGATTTCCAGTTTACGGTACGTCAACGGACTAATCAGCAGAACTGACCGAGAAGAAGCGGAAGAGAACTTGAGACATCACACGCAGAGTGATTTCAAGAGTACAAAACTTGAAAAAAAGCATAACGCTGATAATACGATACATAAAAATTGTAAACAATATTTTTTGGCTTAGTTTAACCCATTGCCGGCCAAGGTCAATTTGTCACTGACACAAAGCCGGCGATTCGCCGGTTTGTCTTTGAAGTGATTATTTTTAAATTAAAACTGAATGACAATAACTTTATTCATAGAAATGACATAAATACGTATATTTCAGTTACTGATTTCATAATAAAATGTAATATCGCTATTTATTTCACATTATTTATTACAAAATATAAATTTAGTCTTAATGTTATTGTAATAAAAAATGTGTCAAAATTAATTAGTGTGTTGTATGAACAAATTATGTTATCTTTATTAGTGGTACAATGGGTTAATAGTCTATGAACAATTTATTTTTTTTTAAACCACTGAACTTCCTCATTGATAAACCTGTTTTTTTTTTAAATTGGTAGTTGTAATTATTGTATTGTATTTTGATGTAAAATATACATTTTGAGTAGGTAACAAAAAAATATTGATATTTCCAGAGAAATAAATATAGCTACTGTGTATAACTGAATTATACATGAAAAGCACTGCGATATATTTTTTTTAAATGCCGTAAATATTTACATAAATAAACCAATTATTGAATGTGCCTTAATTCAGAAAATATATATTACAAAAAAGCAAACAAAAATATTTTCATGGTATTATTTATATCAATATTTTAAAAATAATATTTCATTTGAGGAAAATTAATTTTCACTGTCAATAAAATTATTTACATACTTTTTAATATTTAGGGTTCAGAGCATTTAATGGAAACCAAAAAATATGTTCTTTGAATTTAAATCAATATGTTACCTAAGCTATTTTGTTTACAAAATTGATGGTGTTATGCAAAAAATGTGTCAAGCCACACCAACCTCAAACTGAGATAATTGATGTTTCACATCAGGCGCATTTTTCAAAAATATGATTAATAATTTAATTTGGCTGTTTAATATATAAAAAGTACCTAATAGAACCAAAAAGGTTATGAAATTTATATATTATATTTATTATTTTTTAATATAAAAATTTAACAAAAAAGTTGGATAACACATTTTTACAGGAACACCTTAAAAACCATTACCTTTGTAATAACAATAACACAAAAATGTTTTAAACGATGTTACTTACCAAAAAAATGTAAATCTGTAATTTTTACCTTTTTTCTAAATGTAAAATTATCAATAGAATATATTTTATTGTAATGGTAAACTTTGTGTAAAATGAATAAAATTGAAACAAAAGTTTAATGTTCTAAAAACCAGACGTTAAAAAAACTTTGGGATATGAATCCTCAAATTACAAAAAAGTTAGCTGCCGTTTGTAATAAACAAAACTTGTCGGCAATTCTGGTAAAGAAAGCGCTCATTGTGGAGTTAACACATTTTTACATTATTGTTATCGTGTTAGCCACATCTTAATTGACAATACATTAAGCATATTAAAGCAGTGTCACATTTTTGCATAACACCATCCAATTATGACTATTATCAACATTTGATCATTATTTTTTTACTGTTCGGTTTTCAAAACCACATGTGACATTAAATTAAGAATAGAATCTCTTATTTACCTTATGATATAGTTTACAAAATTGCATCTTTGTAATAATAATGTATGTTTATAAATATTTTTTAATATGAAAATGTACTTGTCATGAATCTCATATATTATGCGAAATCCTATTTATCCCTAAAACATAAATAATATGTTTTTGTCTTATGATGCATTAAGATAATGTTATATCTAGTCATTAAGTGAAAAAGACAATAAAGTTTTAAGATTATTGTGTATTATTTTAAATAAACTATAGAAAGGACTACAGCCCAAATCGAGCCTTGGCCTCCTTTAACTTTTGCCTCTGACTCTGTCAGTCCTCAGCAGCCGCTTTTCCGGGTCGTTTCCGAGGTTCAGTAGCAGTCCGAGGCTCTGTATTCGGTTTCATAATAACGGTGTTTTACAGGAAGAGGTTATTAGCCTCTTGCCCATCCCCTCTATTGGAGGTCAAGGGTTTTTCTGTTAGGGTGTTCCTTCTTACCAAGAAAGTGATTGGTGCACGTTTAGTCATTGAGTTCAAAAATCGACTGGACGAACACAAAAAATTATAAAGTTTGCCATTGTATAACAGTAATGCGGATATACAAGTTTTACATAGACATATGTATTGTTTTTTTTTTTCATATTTATAACCTAGTACATTAGATGTACATGCATCAGATTAATGCTGTTAATATACTTCATAATAATTAACATATTACATAAACCTTTAAATAAATGTGGCAAAAACAACAAAATAATAGATGTGTTATAAATACACCATAGATAAAAACCATTTTGACTATGCACACGCTCACCATCCGATCTGAGCGATCTGGAGCCTTGATGGTTGGCAAAAGCTCTAAGCACTTTATGATCATCCTAATAAGCTCAAACTGTCTAAAAATATAAAACAAACTCTAAACTGCAATCAGAAAGAAAATTTACATAAATGAAATGCCATTACAGATACAAAAGTATATAATTTTTATAAAATGCTAACAAATTTCAAACAGTGTATTATAGTTATACAATAATTATTAATAGATGTATGTAACTTTGATAAATCTTTATTCTTAATGTTAAAAATGTAAAACTTTTAAAAATACATAACATATCTAATTAGTTCACATAAAAAATATATATTAGTTTTGTGAAACGGTAAATGCATTAGGTAAACACAATGATCGTAATATATCGCCAGCCTAACATGCAAAACTCGTAAATCCTAAACTTACAAAATAAATATATACTCGTATATATGGCGAGAATGAACGGTAACTTAGGGAGAGGACGACCCAGGAAGGCTTGGCATGTTCAGATAAACCAAAAGAAGGGCATGCATGATGTATGAATGTAGAAGAAGTTACGAGAAGGAATATTTTCAAAAAATTTACACATTAATCACAAAATAAATTTGAGGTTTACTATTATTTCTGAATAAACAATAAGGCTGCGATATTATCATTGTTTGCAGAATTACTCTCTACTGCATAATGCCGAGCATAGGATGAACTGGATATACTCGCTGTTCCTCGATGGTTATCCCTCTCTTGATCACATGAGGAATCTTCTTCGGCACCATACTGAAACACAAATTACTTTTATTTACCATTCTTCGAACCAGAGACATGGTAACCCAACCCAATGCTCTAAGTACTTCAAAACATGGTGGACATCATTGACAGAATTTACAAATGATTTCAAGGAAAATTTAAGCAAAAATAATGGTTAACTGTTACATAAGCATAAACACTTGTCTAAGATTTTGATAATGATTCTATTTCACACACAGAACTATGTTCTTCATCGCCCAGACACAGACTATTTATATTTATCATATCAGAAATACTTTATTGCTCTTCTGACAAATTTGGAATTAGTCCTTTACATTTTTCATTTCAATCAATGATAGATGTATTAGTTATTAACACTTTGTATCCCGGAGCCGTGTAAACATATGATTATATAACCATGCGTTGTGTCCCAGTCCCGTGTTTTCACGTGGTTTACCAGTACATAATGGGGAGTGGCATCTTACATAATTGTGTTGTATGTTACATATTGACGGTGGAAAGGCTATTTACTTTAAGCAACATTTTGCAAACTTTACAGGAGAGCCATTTAAAAAAATTATATCTCATAAATTATACCTCCATTCAGAACATCGTTTATAGACAGGGTAAATCATATTTTAATGTGTATTCGTCTATTTATTGAAAATATTTTACAAGTCCCATGTCGTTTAATAATAAAGATAAAGTTACTGTTTTAAATTACCTTATGCAGTCAATGATGGGACAGACGGATAGACACAGAGTGCATCCGGTGCAATCATCAGTTACACAAGCCTTGTGCGTGGCCGGGTCGAAGCTAAAAATCAAACACATTGTTTAAAAATTAATTTTAATAAAACTTTCACTATCTGGATTGAAAAAAATGCATAGCCAAAACAGTTTTTAGTCAGAAGCACAGATGCTTTAAAGCAAATATTTCCCTAATTATTTACTCAAAAAGTTTTGGACATAGAATTAAGAATAGTCCAGAAGGCGCGTAGAATCATATTTGAATACATCGGACTGTGTCCAAAAAACCCCCCACTTTCGTCACGCGCATGCGTGAAGTCACCGCGTAATGTTCCCAGATCGCAAAAAATATAATCATAACACAAATGTAAGATAATTATATTTTGTTAAAAAGGCAATTTGTTAATTTCTCTAAAATTTTATTATACACGCGGAAACATTGATTGACACAATAGAGTAGATAAGTAAAGGGTCATTTAAAAAGAGTAATTCAATTAATGAACTTTGAACTTAAAAAATAAAACAAATTTTATTTTATGTAAAATGGATATTTTTATGTCATGTTAAATAATATTTGATGTTTAAAAGGGTCAAATGTCCACCACGGCGTTGTTTAATCCGAGAGGTCCAATTTTCATTAGTTTTCTCATTAGATGAATTAAAAAAATTTGACTACCCTGGCAACACTAACAAAATGTTCATTTTGTTTTCTTTGACAATCTGACAGATGGAAAAATAATTAAATTTTTAAGTAATGCACTTGCTACTTACACATGCATTTGCTACTTACACATGAAATGTGATCCAATCCTGTTTCTTTAAAATCCCAGCAGTATTTCTACACTTTAAAACGACACAACACGACACAGTTAAATTGCGACGTCTACAAAGAAACTAATAGGTCAAAACATAAAACTACTCTTTTAAGAGTAGTTTAGTCGCCTCCTGTTTGATGCGCGTATGCGGTTTCTGGACTATTCTTAATTCTATGGTTAAGGATATAATTTTTGAAAATGAAGTGATTTGATAGATACCTTATTGCTTGATAACCGGAATCGTTGCAAGCCATATAGCATTTTCCACAGTTGATACACATATCCTGAAAGAAAATTTAGAATTAAAGATTAGGGGTACAATTTTTTCCACTATTGTAATAATTGTACTAGAAAAACTAATAGGGACTTGAATAAGTTTTCATTGTTTCCCAAAGGATGCATTATCTTAGCTTTTTTACATCAGGTAATACTACAGCCTACTTAGTTGTGAAGCTATACATTAGGCTTAAAATAAGAGTATATGTTGTTCCGCCGAAACGTAAACAACATGTTTTTTCATTGCGTTAAACGTGTCTAATTTCGTGCCAAGAAAACAGTATTTGCGGGGAATAATACTGCATTACTTTTTTATAAAATAAATCTCCAGTAGCACGTAAAATTCTTGTGGAGACTTACGGGGACCATGCTCTGTCGGAACACTCGGCTACATGTTGTGAGGCCAGTCAAAACATACTTGGAAACTCTCAAATGGGAAGTCCTACCCCACCCGCTGTATTCACCGGATATTGCTTCCTTCAATTACCACTTGTTCCGATCGATGACTCATGACCTGGCTGAGTAGCACTTCCATTCTAGTGAAAATGCCAAAAAATGGCTGGATTCGTGGATAATCTCAAAAGATAAGTAGTTCTTTCGGGATGGTATTCATAAGCTGCCAGGAAGATTAGTTAATACCCTTTCATCGCTCTAATTGTCTTGCTTCCTCTTTCATAGTAGTAGCTGCTCGATTGTGGAAAAATCTACATACTAATGTCAGAGACTTTATTTACATTTAAGTCAAAATTGAAAAGTCACTATCTAAATATTTAAATTGTTCCTTTACCCTTCTTCTTTCCCCCCCATCCCCTCTCTTCTCTTCATAGTATAGTGTTAGTTTTTTAATAAATATTTTTTATTTTTTTAGTTAATCTTTGTTTTTAATTTTGTATAAAATCATTAGATTCGAAATGTCCATGTGCTTATAATTTTCTCAAACTGAATGGTTTGGGTAGGTAGGAAGAAATTGCACTAAGGCAATATGCCCGCCCTTTTATGTTTATATATTGTATATATATATATAGTGTTGAATAAATAAATAAATAAGATAGGAGAAAGTAGTCGCTAGCGATGGATAATACTTTCAATTACATTTCTTTACTAATTTTAAAAAAATAAAACATTATCTTTTACGAAAAAACAGCAAGAATATACTCAAGTCCCCAATACAATTGATTTGACTGTGTACCAAATTACATTATACAGCAGCTTATTCATATTTACCAAAAACTATAAAAATTACACAAAGAAAATTATGGTGAAATCGTGCACAATAACAATTTTGATAAAACTTACATCATCTATAAGAGCAACCACTTGTTTAGTATTGTCCAGGTCTTTGTAGGAGCCAATTCTGGGTAAGGCTTCCCCGATGATGTCTTTAATACGAGGGATTTTAACATTCCTTCTACAAACGATCTCAGGGCGAGCGTCTGTCATGACATCTAAGATATTTCCCTCCAAGTGTGCTTTCATTAATAATTCTTCCCTTTCCCTTTTGTACGGACCAAAATGCGCCAATATCTGTATAAGGAATATGTTTAAATTTAGGATTTGTTACAGCTTTAATTTAATCCCGTACATGTACCACTTCTTTGTTTTACTATTTTATCCCATTAAGGTGTTTCTAAACGAAAATATGAAACTAATTATTCATAGATGACGCTTTTATAATTTTTTATTGAAAAATGGCATTTTTACGTTTATTTTCAAAGGAAATGTTACAAAACTTGGTTTGCATCAACTTTACACTATACTGATTGTAACAAATACCATAACAATATTGTTTAGGTCATTTTCAAAAAATGGTGTAATGTAAAAATACTCATTCAGGTTTCTGGTTCTATTTCACACACAGAACTGTTATCTTTATCCGCCTGGACACAGACTAATAAATTAATTACATTACACAGACTAATTATGAAAACATATGACCAGATTTACTATCACATAATTCAACTATTTGATTAGTTCTTATAAATAATGAAGTACCTTCCCGTCAGCCCCTCGTAGAGTAGTGACTGGCTTTCCCTTCTGATGTTTGAGTGTCGGGGGAGACTGCCCCAGCCACGAGCCCCCAGGAGCACCCATTCCGCGTAGATACAGGAGAGCCTTGAGCCCCGTGCAGTAGTCATCTATCAGGGTAAAGTCCTGGTTTTGAATCGCGCTACCCACCTAAAATAACCAAAAGTTGTGTAATTTTTAACCCCAACACAAAAAGAAAAAATTGGGACATGCATCCGGTAAAACAGTATGTTTACTGGTAATTTCATTAGATAATTGTAATAATACCTGCAATAATACAAGTATTTCTGTGGATATCAGTCATTGATTTTATTGTCTGTATAGATACTACAACAACAACACAACATATTTTTTTGCTATACGCTGATGACAATAAAGTATTTAAAATTGTGTCTTCAATAAATGATTGCAAAGTTCTTCAAGCTGACTTAGATAGAATCTGTTGCTATTGCAAGGACAATCAGTTATTATTGAATTCTGATAAATGTCTTGTCATGTCATTTACTCGAAAGAAAAAAAGTATACTATTTGACTACAAACTATCTGGGAAAATTGTCCATCGTTCAATGAAAGCGAGAGATTTGGGTGTACTGATGGATGATAAGCTTTTATTTAGAGATCACATAAATACAATAGTAGATAAGGCGTACAGACTTCTAGGGTTTATCTTACGAATCTCCAAGCCATTCTCATCACCAAATACACTCAAACTTCTTTACTATACGTATGTGCGTAGTCAACTTGAATTTGCTTCATTAGTGTGGTCCCCTCAATATAATGTATTTATTAATCAAATTAAAAACATTCAAAAGAAATTTATAAGGAGCCTGAAATATCGTTTTGGCAACATTGAAAATGATTACAGCGCATCTTTGATCAATTTTAATATAGAATCACTACAAAAAAGGCGCCTTACATATGATTTAATTTTTCTTTTCAAAATTCTCAATAATTTGGTTGATTCGCCGTATCTTTTACAAAATATTATATCATTTGAAATATTTAATTTGAGGGTTTATTTGACTATCCGTTCTTATAGTTTAAGCTTACGGGGATTAAATTACTAGGACAGCAATTCGCCCCATATAGGCAGATAAAATTTGTACTGGAAGAAATCATTAAAAAAACTGGAACTTTTGCATTAATTGTGTGCGTCAGATATGACAGATGGGCCCGATGGGCCTCTGACTGAAAGAATAATTATATTGATTAAAAGTGGTAAAAAATAACCTATTTTGCTTATTATTTCAACCACAGGAGATAAAAGATTCTACTTGTAGTGGAATCATGTTACTTGAGGAAAATTTCATATCGATAAATGATTAAAAATAAATCTCAAAAAAGAAAATAAAGACTAGCATGAAGCAAAAATGTTATTTTATTTTAAATCTCAATATATAAACATTTTTCCTTAATGTCTAGCGGACGTAAAAATATTCCATTGTACTCTGTACTGCAGTAAAATCAATTTGTTACGATCTAATCTGCTTACTTTTGACAATAACTGCGAAGGAAAACAGCATGTGATAATAGAATAAATATTATTAACCTGCACAACAGAAGCTCCACACTGCAAGAACTGGAAAGCAACCTCAGGAGAGTCCACTCCACCGATGCCCATGATGGCGAGACCCGGCAGCTTATTGCCGATAGAAGAAATGGCCCTCAGAGCCATCGGTCTAGTGGCATTACCCGATACTCCTCCATATGTTGTACGCTTTTCTAAACCTTTATAAATCAAATTTTGAATGAAGTAATTAGTAAATACATTACTAAGATTGAACATTTGAAATAGTCGAGTCATCACAATAATGTATCAGGGTCTGTATTACAATGGGAAGTTATCATTTTTATCTATTGTACAATTTTTTTCTAAACATGTTCAACTACAGATTACCGACGAAGATGCTTTAATTTTTCATACAAATATATACATTTTTGCACATAAATATTGATTTTACTTTATACCATCTAGATATGTACCGATGAAAATAGCGTTTGTAATCGCGGTCCTGCTTTTGATATTCATTTTGTAATAGAAATACATTATTTAAATGCAATATTTGTAATATAAAATTTTATACAAAAAATCTACTCAAAAATAAAGGAGGCTAAGTTTCATAAATCACACTTGATCGCGCCACTCGCCAGATAGCAGGTAGACGCTAAAATTTTGCGTGTTTTGCTGGATCGCCATAATAAGCTCTCACAAGCGCATCTGAAAGATTGGTTTATTGTAGTCATGTAGCCAAACGCCACAGATTAAAATAACCTCCGATCGATAAATTACAGTTGATGTTCCATTGGCATCGCTAAAACGAAAAAAACTTGTTGTGAGAAACTTTTATGGCGTCGATTATTACGGGCATTCCCTATTATCCATTGTGGATGAGGTACTTTTTTTATTAACTTTTTTTTTTAAATGGGAGTTGCTTATTTTTTACCTCTCTTATTATGTACAAGGCTTATATTTACTGCAAGGTGTCTTTCTAACTGGTCTAACTATTGTGTGAGGATCTGGCGGGATAGATATGTGATTGAGCTACTGGTAATAAATATGTATGAATATGCATGAAATTAAATGAAGAAATCAATATGTCAGATTTTCTTACCAACACTAGGCCAGGGAGTAGAGTCAGGTCGTACGCTCATCAGCCCTGAGACTGTGTTTATTGCTGAAACACCGTCAGCTTTTCCTGTTACAAAACAATTATTGTACAAGCTTAAAAAAATAAATTAATAACAATTTTAAATTTTGTCCAAATTTGACAAAATGTTAAAATAAAAACTAACTCTAAAAGAAAAATGAATGGCAAAAAATAAACTGATTTTTGTTTATTTACTTATTTACATTTTTTGAGATATAAGTCCCAACTCCACGGGATCAAAGTCCTGTGTTAAATTGGGACGATGGTGATAGTAATCTGTAGAAACTATCATGGAAACATTTCTATACCAGAAAACATTATATTTTAATTTAAAAAATAAATAAATAAGCATTCAATCATGGACAGAATTATGTATTTCACACCTTATATAAAGTGAGTAGGTATTTGAAACAGTTAATGACAGGTTAAAAGTCTAAAATGATACTCCAGAATGTACCTATGGACCAGTTGAGTAGCACATTCACAAAAAAACGTGTATTATGCGTGATTTGAAAAAAAAGAAAATTAATTAACTGTGCATAAAATGACCTGTGTATGTGTTTTGTTAATATCGTTACTATCAATAACACACATAGCACCATTGTCATGATCTACTTAATAGGTACTACAAAGAGCACTTCACAAAAGTTATTCTAAGCAGTATTTAATTTAATTTTAATAAAACTTTTGAATAAGGCAATAAATTTTGTCATTACATATTAAGGATTTATTCAAATAGAGGTTTTAAGTTGTTCTTTAGTTAGATTTATTAAAATAAAATATACTTAGGTAGACGTTTTATAATTACAGTATATGAATAATTTACTACACCATAAATATTTATTTTATAAGAGATGTTTTTTTACCTAACTGTGCTGCTGTAGCAATGTCCACAATGTCAGTAATGTTTGGTGTTAGTTTCACAAAGAACGGTATCTTCACAGACTCTCTTACCCACCGAGAGATACCTTCCACTAGCTCGGGTTTCTGCAAAACAAGATAATATACTTTACTAATTTTATCATAGTACTTCCACAGATGCAAGACTAAAAAAAGCAAAAGATTTCACAGCTGCTAAAATCATAATGTAAAAGATTTCTAGCAGTTGCAAAACTCATAGTGTAAAAGATTTCTGACAGTTGAAAGACTCAAAATGTAAAAGATTTCTGACAGTTGCTAGACTTATAATGTGAAAGATTACTGACGGCTTCTAAAATCATAATGTAAACGTCTGCATAATATGTTTTTAGTAAAATAGTGACTAAAAAATTAGTTTGATAGATGTTATGAACAATAAAATAAAATGCTAATGTTTTAACTATATGAAGTGTTGCTTAAATTTTAAATTTACACATTTGTCTATAGGTAAACATGTTTATGAAAAGAGAATGTTTAAAACATTGCATACCTGACCACACGCCAAGCCCATTCCAGACTCTCCCATTCCATGTGGACAAGAGAGGTTTAGTTCTAAAGCATCAGCTCCGGATTTTTCAGCCATTTTTGCCAACACAGTCCAATCATCTTTGTTGTAAGAGCACATAATGGAAGCAATCACAATCTGGAAAGATGATTTGTACTATGACAGGTGAGGTAAAAATATTAAATTGAAAAAAATATCAATATTTTTTAATAAAACGGTAAACCTTAGAAGGAAAATCTCTCTTCAGTTCAGTAACACTCTGGCACCAATATGCGGCACTCTTTTCAGAAATTAGTTCTATATTCAGGAAGGCTCCCTGCTCAGGACCGAAGTGCTGCCCGGAGGTGGTACCTCGGACTATGCGAGGAGACACATTAGTCACTATATCCTGGAAATAATTTGCAATCAAAATTCAACAGTGCTTACTAACCAAAATATATGCATGTGTCATGTGTATCTAGAATAATGTATCTCATATTTAGCAAATACTGCATTGCCCTCAACAATTTGAAAAACAGAGATGGTAAATTACAATATACAATACTTCCTAAGTTCATATGTATTTCCGCGCAACTTGTTACCATAGCCATTGATTTATTTATTATATATAAATAAATAAAAAAGACAAAAATAACTTACGCGGTATCGTACACTTAAGCGATGATATATCATTATTTTATCCATCCAAACTGATCCATTCCTCAATCCATACATAACCCACCTCCATTAGCCACTTATCATAGCTATTATTATTATTTTATTATTTGCTATAGGCAGGCAGTCTTTGCTGATGTGCCTATGTCTCGTTCTTCTTCCTTCAAAAAAGCGTCCAAACGGTTTTGAACTGGTTGACCGAAATGGAATGGACAACTAGACTTGGCAATTTATTCCAGTCTGAAACTACCCTGCTGGAAAGGAAGTTTTTCTTAGGATTGAGGTGGAATTGAGGACGATACAGCTTCCAGTTATGATCCCCTTATTTATGTATTTATATATTGCCCTAGTGGACAGTAAAAGTAGGTTGTATATTTTAGTTGAGTCTCTTCGACCCAATGTCGATTACTCTTAGGCTGCTTTCGTGGTATGTGAGTAGTATATTTTTATCTTACCTTATCGAGAGAAAATGTCTTGGTGACGGCGAAAGCCCATCCTTGTTCGAAGGACCTCCTTATCATGGCGGATGTGGTGGCGGGGGGAGCACTGGCGAGGCCAAACGGGTTCTCAAACCTCAGGCCGCACATCTCCACGGAAATATCAACATCGTCTATAGCGCAGTGGAACTTTGGCAATTGGGGACGTACGGCTCCTGTCTCTTGAGACAATCCCTAAAACAATATTTTGTTTGAAATATAGGGTTCTTTTTGACTATTTCCAAATTTAAAGTTTTTCAGTAATAAATATTTTTTTATTGACTGTTCGAAGTAATTGATAGATGCGGATACAGTTATGAAGGTATGATGAGTATTTTACTTCCTGAAAAAGTTAGACCGGTCCACCAATTACACCTATAAATATTTGAAAATACCTTATTTTAAAATTTTTTTTTTTTAATCATGTCCATATTGGAAATATGTACATATGTAGAGTAGAGTCTCGATTATCCGACCTAAACCGGCCGCGGCAAGGTCAGATAAGCGAAAAGGTTGGATAACATGGAAAATGATAAAAAGGACATTGAAAATGTGTTACATAATTTTATTTGCACATTGAAAACTTTTCAAATATGTACATGTAACATAAACAAACAAGGAAACAATGTGCAACACGTGCTCTCAGCGAAAGAGCTACGTAAGCACTGAGGACTGTCGCCTGGCGCGCAAATATAATGCGTGCAGTCAGGTAAAGGAAAGGGGCATTGCCCCGGTAGGTCGGATAACTCAGAAGGTCGGATAACCGAAGGTCGGATAACCGAGACTGTACTGTAGTTCGTTTTGAAAAATAGCTGATTTGCTACAATAAAATTTATGTCTGGCTTGAAGAGCTGATCACTTCGCGAGGAGAACTAAAATGAATAAACAATACATTATCACAATAATTGTCACAGTGATCAACTGCAACTTATTTCCCAGGCATCTCTTAAATAATAAATGATAATGACCTGCAAAAAACAATGCATGTACCAAGCCGCTGTCTTGCCATCGTTAACAGACTCCACTGTGGTCTCCGAGAAGCCGGCCAGATCCCCTCCACAGAACACCCTCGGCTCTGATATGCTCTGCATTGTCTCGCAGTTGATAGCGGGAAGTCCACTGCGATTCAAGTGAACACCGAACATGGCCTTCTTCACTACAATCAAACAATTTATTGAAATGGACTAGTGATTTACAAGAACTTAAATCTCTCTTTAAAATAATCTTGCCTTATTTATTTTATTTAATACAATTAAAGTATATTTTTTGCAGTTTCAGTTTCAGTACATATTTAAGTATTATATCTGTCATTAATTTATTTCTTGCATACTGAAGTCTTTATATTCTCAATTGAGGAGTGGATCAAGCCAAGTCGGAACACGAGTGATATATGAGTTTGTTGGTGTACCTATGTTGACTGGAATATATAATCTTTTTAATTTATCAAATAAATAATTGAAAATAGAGAAAACAAATTGACAACATCTCTTATTTCTACATTGGAACCAGCGTCTCATTACTTAATTTTTTTTTTGCATTCTACGCAATAGAAGATTTTTTATACGTGCACAAATAATTTTATACATAATTAATTGATCAATTGATACATAGTTCGTATGTTATAATAAATAAAAACAATAATATATTTTAAAGTATTTATACCATCAGCATCGTAAAGTCCAGATCCGAAGGCAGAAATAATGTAGTTAGCCTTCAGTTGTGCTATTTGGTCCTTATCTTCGATACATTCTCCTTCCTTCTCAGGATCAGGCTCCGTGCGATAGAACTTCATACCTGTAATCTAGTATTAAAAAAAATATCTTTAATTATTCGGCAGAAAATGATTATTGGTTAATCTTTCAATGGAATAAATAAAATATATATTACAGTTTTCATGGAATGATTATTAGGCTGGTAGGATTTTTTAAATATAAAAAATTGATATGTATGGTCATCTGTAACAATTAAATGTTTTTGTATTTGTCTTGCCAACATATTTTTTATCGTGTTTGTGCATGTGATATTTAACATTTCTTGCGCCGCTAGGTGTTGCTGACAGTTCCCAGCAGGCCACGAAATTTCAGACAATTTTTAGAAATCTCATTTGAACCGCTGTCCTACTTAATTTCTCGTGTCTTAATGTTTCATCAAGCTCTTAACAGATGTCTTGGAGTGTACGAAATCTAAAATCGTTCGGAATACTTGGACTCGATGCGCAAAGTGCGTACAAAGGCACCCATACGTCTTTACATGCTCTTTTTGTACGGCCTGCCCTCCGAGCACGGAAACGGAGAGCGCGTTAATGCACTTATGGCACTTAACCGGTCAAAGCTCTTAACAAAATAAGGAACAACATTTATTACATTAAAAAATAATTAATACCTTTCCATCTTTGATAATAACTTCAAATGGAGACATGAAAGGAATGAACTCGCATTTTTCATCTTTGGCCAAGTCCACCTAAAAAAATAATAAAAATTACCGTATTTACATTGAATTCATTAATCGAAATACCTAAATTCTTTCTAAATCTTTATGAGATGCATTGAAAATAATAATTGACAATAGAACTAACATTACTAATTTACAGTTTGTCAATATCAACAAAGAGTAACCAAGAAATCTACCTCATCAAAAATATTTTATTACACAGTTTAGATTATATTTCTTCTTTCCGCTTCTCCACATCAAATGGTCTTAAATTTAAAAATGAAAATCTAAGTATAGCATTACCAGTTTTACAGCTTGCAAAGACAAAAAAAAATCCAATCACATCAGATGCAGTTTTTATTTGCTGTCGCATTTTGTGCTACAGTCACGAGACTACATTTCCTTACCTCTTCTGGAACAGCCCTGATGTTAGAAAATCCTCTCCGGAAGACGACAAACACTTTCTTGGCTCCGCAACGAAGGGCAGAAGTGGCGCAGTCGAATGCTGTGTCGCCAGCTCCCAGTACAATCACATTCCCTGTTAAGCGGGGTAAAGTCACTCCGCCACTGCATACGCACATACCTTAATAAAATCATCATTAATAATATGAAAACATGATTTAACAATGTTTTGAGTATGGAAACATTCAAAGAAATTCTTGCAATCAATTTTATAAAAATAATGAAGTGTCCATGCTAATAAACACAATATATAATATGTAAACTCCAAATAATTATTAAAATGTGTGAAAATATAAAAATGTAACGATGTTGTTCAATATCAAATTATATAGCAGGCTACCCAGAATGGGGATCTTTTTATGTCTATGTGAGAGCCTGCTATAACCTCATATTATTGTTACAAAATATTATTTTTAAAATTAAAAAAGATAACTACGTAGGTACCTATATCATAAACAATACAATCGTGATAAATAATTATTTTGAAGTTTATGGTTATTGTAACCAATAATTATTATGGCTATTGTGACAATTTTTTTTTGCAGAAAATTGACCGTAACTTATAAGTGATTTTTTCCAAGGTAATTTACCTTTTTTGCTGCCTTTTGCTACTTTGGGTAAAAAGTTTTTGCTGGAAAAGAATCCCATTTCAGGAGTTAGGCCTTGGAATATTGGAATTATTTTTGGTTCTGGGAGACCAATGCCCAGAAACACTGCTGCGAAGTTGTCATCAAATAATTTCTGAAATACACAGTAATCGTGGATATAAAACAACATATTTTTATATCTTTACAACTGTTTGCAATGGAATATTTGTTTTACCCAAATGTATGTTTATAAATTGTTTATAATTTCTGCAGACATTTCATAATTTTAAATGTAGTCATCATCAATTTGATAAACATGAAATATTCTAATTATAGATAAGTAAATATTTAAATTCACATAAAATAACTAAGAAATAAATTGCTCTCATAAATACATTGTAAAAAGATGGGTAAGAGTCATAAATCCCTAATTAAAATTAAAACAGTGTGAGGCCATCATCCAATATAAACAAAAAAATACTTATACATTTGTTTTGACAATGTATAATAATAATCAAGGTTTATTAACAAAAATTACAATTTCTTTATCTACTACATACATACTTAGGTAATAGATTTCTCTGGATTACGTCTAGTCTGCCTAACTAGGTACAACCTGTTTTAAAGCAGACATTTTTATGCAAAAATAAACAATAACATGACTACCTACTAGTTAATTTATTTTAAAGTTATACAATATATATACCATTTATTATTTTAGAATTAAAATATTATTACTTTAAAAAGTATTGTAAAAATGTAACAAAATTAATTATCAAAATTGTGCTAATTTAACGCTTTCATTGTTAAGTTTTGGTATACAATTTAGTCAGACCTCGTGGTGCAGTGGTCAGCGCGTTTGCCTACCATGCAAGAGGTCTCGAGTTCGATTCCCGATATGGTTGACATGAAATATTTATTTAATAAGGTGTTTTTACACTAGAATATTTCATAGTCCTTGAACTGGTACCTGAAGCGTAAGATTGATCATCTTACCTTCATGTAACAAAAATGATCAAGATACACTGCGATTGGTGTACCAACAGTGCCTTATGCACCATTAGGTGCGGAAAGGGAATGATGATGAAACAATTTGGTTTTTTATGAATAGTAAGCACAACTTTGTAACGCTTCAATAATTGTGATGCATTCTTCACACGAGGACAATATTGTCTTGTCCCAGCTTTGGCCTGTTTGTCCTAGTGTAAAGTGAAATTTGGGGGACAAGACAATGGAATTAGACATTTTCCTAAAGATAGGCAGGCAGACTTTCTCCTCAGGACAATGGCTTACCTCCACCACCACACATGTCGACGTGTATCCATTTTCACAGTGTTCTGTGTTAAACTACGATTGAATAATACAACAGTTATTGTTGTATTGTCTCACTGTTCTGTCCTGCGCAGTTAAGGCTGTTTGCAGAGACAGGACAGTATTGTCTTTGTGTGAACTCTACCTTAGACAATATTTTTCTAAATAAAAAAAAGGTTTATTTTTGTATTAATGGATAATGGGTTTGAAAAATACCTCGATGGTGATATCATTAGTAGCTAAAGTTCTTCCAGTGACTATATTAACTCCTAGATCCTTCACAAGGTCAATCTCAAACTGCACCACATCAAATGGTAAACGGTATTGTGGAATTTCTGAAGAGCTGTGAAACCAATTTAAGAATTTGTGAGTAAATTGATCATATTAACTTTTTCTTTTTGAAAAAAATGTGTGATGGGGGTTTCAGGAATACCTCTAAATGTTAAAATGATTTAAATTCAACTTTAAAAAAAATGTCATTGTGATTGTCATGTTAGAGTTCATAAAACTATTTCATAATATTTAGAGTTTTCTGCAAAATTTATACATTTTATCATAAAATACTGTTGCGAGGGAATCCTATATGACATCGCGCTGCTGCCTCTGTGACACATTAAACAGCACTGATCTAAATTCTCACTACGTGTTAGCGAGGCGGTACAGCGGGGAATTGGGAGGGGAAATGCATGTAAAATACAAACACGAAATCCAGATTTCATGCTTTGTATTTTAGTACACACACTGTGTTGTTTGTTATTTTAGTATATTTTAGTTAACTTTTACAACATTATGGTTCTATGAATATACAACTACCTTATATCTAAAATCCTGGATTCCTCAAACAGCTCACTGCTGGGGTACCTGAAGGCTTTTTGAGTAGGCATTGAAAGTAATTATCACTATTTATTCCCAAATATTTTATATGATGTACCGATTCTAGTATTTCAGAGCGTATTTTTAGTTGAAACTGGTCTTGCATTCAAGAAGAACAAACGGCATGTGTTACCCAACTCTTAAGTAGTTACTTGGTGCATATAATTTACCTTAATCCTCCGAGGAAGTTTTCTCTCTCAAAGATAGTAATGTCAGAGTAGCCCATTCTAGCGAGGAAACAAGCGCAGCTGATGCTGGCAGGACCGGCACCCACAAGGGCTATCTTGTGTGACCCTCCCAGTGGAAGTGGAAGCCGATTGGGATCCAGCGTCTGCTTAATCTTCATCTGCTTAAAGATCTGTAAAATAATTATAATCCGGTTAGGTTAGACAAACACCGATACTACCTCCTTAACCATAACCACAGCAAAGCGTTTTAGCCATTACACCTGGGTTACGATTACAAACGCTATCTTCATCGGTGTAATTGAACATATTTAGAAATTAAATTGTATACATTTTATATTTTTTGTAGAGAAACCTTAATTTTACTTTGTAGTAAAAAATTAAAATTATACGGATCCATGAGTCAAATTGAACCAAAATAACATTGATTGGGTTCAATTCTATATGAAAATATATTGAAAGGAGCTGAATAAATCATTCGGAAAATGTAAAACTTACATCATCATCATTCCCCTTTCTTCACCCTGTGGTGCATAGGGCACTGCATTGGTAAACCAAATGCGGCTGATTTCAGTCCTTTGTTCCACGAAGGTAAAGGTGATCAGTCTTAACCTTCAGGTACCAGTCCAGAAACAGTGAAATATTGGAGTGTTAAACAACATTTTAAATCAATATTTTACATCCACCTTGCCAGAAATCGAGCACAGGACCTCAAGAATGGTAGGAGAATGCGCCAACCACTGTAGTGGTTGAATCCCCCTCGTTGTGTACAACGAGGGGGATTTATCTCCACTTTCTTTCCTTATTAGGATGTTTACCTGAGAGCACCGTCGAGACGAAAACACTCATCCAGGGTCTGGTTCTATTTCACACAGAGAACGTAAAACTTACATCGACAGCAAAATGCTGAAGGCCTCCGATATTGATGGCCCCCTCCTCCGCAGCCTGCAGGTTGCAGCCTCCGACACAAAGGTCACTTGTAGGGCAAACCATGCCACATGTCAGCCCTAAGGGATTGTCCGACAGTATTGCTTTCGCCGCTCCATAATAATTCTAAAAGAAGATAATACAATTTTCAAATTAAGCCAACTAAATCTGTATTCGTTTTATTTTCCCAGCTACTGAAGGTTTTTTTTACAAACTATTTGAGTCATAAACAATACCGCCATACAAAACATACACGCATGTCAACAATGTTTGAGTATGTCCAAATGCTTGCAGACTGGCTGGATTTTCTCCCTAGGGAGTTGTTCATATTTAAATTTATTTCAACAGAGAGGGAAAACGTTTTTGAGAAGGGAATATGGAAGTCTAGGCATTTACAGGGCTTATGACCTGTCATTGGCTGGTTTAAGTGGCCACTTTACACACTGTGTATAAAAATTGGAAAATTATTTTCAGGCGTTGCCTAGTAGGTGATTTGGTTCAGCCGGATGAATCTCACCAACATCATAAAGGTTTCAGCTCTTTTACTTCACAAAAAGTCAACAGATGGAAGAGTTGAGGAAATGTGGATGTTCAAACATGGGCAGAATGGTGAATGTTACACAGTGTGTAAAGTGGCCACTTAAACCAGCCAATGACAGGTCATAAGCCCTGTAAATGCCTAGACTTCCATATTTCCTTCTCAAAAACGTTTTCCCTCTCTGTTGAAATAAATTTAAATACACGCATGTATTTATATATGAGTAGATTAATACAAAAGATAGCAGAGCTAGCAAGCTTACTTTGTCAATATAATATATTTATATAGCATATCGATGTGATACTTATCAAGCAACATTGTGTTAGTAATGTAATTTTGAACATTATATATATTATTTAGGTTCAAACGGAGTATACAAGAGCTAAAAAAATTGCATATTAATTTGTGTAAAATATTTTTTAGCGTAATAGAGCAGTGTTTTAATTAAAAGTACTTATCACAAGAGGCTGAAGATAGATGGCACATATCTGAGTCACCTTAAATTTCCTGATGACAATAGTTATAAGTGAAAGCATCGATGAATTGAGTCAAATGATTAACGAATCGCATGAGGCTTCTAGTAAAATCAGTCTGAATATGAACATTATAAAAACAAAAAGTATAAGTCCAGAATACAAGATCATCACTGTTAACAATAAAAACCTCGAAATAGTAGATGAATACATCTATCTTGGACATGAGATAAAACCGGGCAAAGAAAATCAAACAGCGGAACTGCCAAGAATAATAGGAACAAGTTGGGCAGCTTTTGGAAAACTTAGACACATACTAGAAAATAAAGAGATTCTAATTTGTCTGAAAGGGAAAATACTGCGTTTTTTGTTCCAATGGCTGTAATATGGATGAAGACATTGAGAACAATGAATGATGTAAATCGTTTTAGTTTATTTTTTGCGATTTTATAACTTACCCAAATATTTTAATTTTAGGACCATTTTCTTTTAGCCGCAAATAACCGTGTAAGAAAATGGAAAACAAGTTGTGGTAGGATTCGAACCTCGGACCTCCTGAGTCCACGACCCGTCTCACTTTTGCTTTTTAAGAAATGTAAGAATTTATTTTATTTTATTGTAAGTAACTGATTTTATAGGTTCTTCTAAAAATACTAAACGAAATTTCAGATAAACAAATTATAACAGGGATGGAGAATACCTTAAATAAGAGAATATGGAGGTCTAGGCATTTACAGGGCTTATGACCTGTCATTGGCTGGTTTAAGTGGCCACTTTACACACTGTGTAACATTCACTATTTTGCCTGTTTGAACATCCATATATCTTCAATTCCTCCATTTGTTGATTTAAGTGAAGTAAAAGAGCTGAAACCTTTGAAGAGATTCATCTGACTGAATTATTTCACATACTAGGCAACGCCTGAAAACAATTGTCCAATTTTTAAACTTCTTCTTGGACCAGTTGGTTTTTTTACTGTAATTTGTTAATCTTACTGACTCCCGAGGGGGTGAAATCCAGTATTTTATCTACAAACATTTGGACAAACTCAAATATTGTAAATATCAGATAAATTTAAATTTTTCGGAGTCATTTTTAGTAGTCTGTTAAAATAATAGAAAACAGCAAAAATCAGAACTGATTTCAATGCTGGTAACACCGAATGATAAGTAACTTTTTTGTGTTTGGTTACTACAAAGTTATAACATTTTATTTCAGTACTGTCGTTTTTAGATTAATACTATTAGAAAAAAGTAATAAGAAGACCAGCGCTTTTTTACTAACTTTACCTACATAAATAAGCAATATACTTAGTATTGTGTAATAATTATTTTCACAATATACATGGCGTTATCCATGATAATGCTTTGAGTTCAACACTAATGACGTCTTATCTTAATAAATTAATTCAGAACAGTGTAAATAACACAATCCCAATTACTTACATCTATAAATATTTACATTTAAAAAATATAAAGTGAGATTGTATGCATAGTAGTAAAAACGTTGAATTGCGATGCATGATGTCCAGGTTTTGACTGTCATCTAAATCACAGCACTGTCCATTTAGTTTTTATGTATTAATAATTGAAGAGTACACGGCTAAAACGGACTCATTGCATATTTTTTGTAGAGATTAATGCCAGTTTTTTCTACTGATGAGTTCAATAGAATGGAATATTAAAAACTAAAAATATGTGGCTAACGGTCTTATAAATTGTAGGAAATAAATATGAGGTCACAGCTGGAAAAAAAACAGTCGAAATTTGATTATTGCTGCAAAAATCATGGTTTTGTTAGTTCAAGAAAGGAGTAATTTTTATTTGTATATAAAGTAGACGTTTTGTTAGTTTTTATGAGATTGTATGTATAAAAATATATATTACATTCATTGAAAACCTATTTTGTGAAATATAAATACCCAATGCCCCACAAAAAAGGGGAAAAAATTCTCCTATAAAATTAGTTAGTGGTTTATGAGCTGACTTCAATTGACATATATATGAGGGAATTAAAAAATATATATATTTATTAAAAATAAATACCCCGCCAAGCCTCTACTTGTGCCTATGCTTGTCAGCAGGTGGGATAGAGGAAATATGGAAGGAGGTAATGAAAAGTACAACGGAGAAAAAAATCTTTCTTGGATTTTTTTCTTGCAACTGGCGGGAATCGAACCCGCGACGCCAGTTTCACAGTTGGCCGTCTAACCAACTGCCCCACGGCGCCTTAAATGCATAACCAATATTTATGGGAAGATCAACAAAACGACTATGACTATTTCTTTTAAGTTCAATGTGCACATTCAACTTAAAATGAAGTCTTTTCGCTACCTCTCGTACCACGCACAAGTTGCACACTGGACTTAAAAGAAATAGTCTTTTTGCTGCTGATTTAGTTGGTCTTCCCAAAAACAGTGATCACGCACAGTGGCGGTTTTGAATTTATCCGATCCGATTAAGTAATACCTAAAATGTTTGCCTCAAGCACGAGGGCTCCAGATTTAATACCCCATCTCATCAGATCACAATAATTAAATATGATTTTTCTCAATTGTGTTCTTTAATTCACTGCCGTCAGGGGGGGGGGGGGGCTCTTGTGGTGTAATTAAAAAACAATCATAATTAAAGAAAAAAGATTAATAGTATTCTAATACAGTACTTTGGGCATGGTAAAATAACTAGTTAAGTAGTTACCTAACAAAAAATAAGATGAACTATTGAAACTACTAATAGATAAAAAATTTGAGACAAAACAAAGTTAAACCGTAAAGCAACCAACCAAGATTAGTTATCTAAAATGATTAAAACACTTTTTTCAATTAATTATATATTTATCAAAGAATGAATGTAGGTACAGCTGTCTTTATCTAATGATATTACGTAAACTTTATACGTCAGATAAAAGTAAACAGATATACAGTCGAGCTTGGTTATTATGAGGAAGATGGGACCGATTTAATTTGCTCGTTATAAACGTTACCCGTTATACCAGAGAAATGTTTTTTTTATACAATCGCTATTGCATATTGTCACTAAGTAAACCAGTTAATATGGTCCATTGATGGAAAATCCTGCGTTTCTTCGGGTACAAAACCATTGGAGCAATGCGTCATCGACATTAATACGATCGCACTTTCTAAATTTTTTTGTGTCCGTGATATTCTTTTCAAATGCAGACAAATAAATATCCTTATTTTTCCACAATGTTGACACTGTGGATGAAGATAGAGAAAACTTTGTAAACAATTCCACATTTTTCGCACCACGTTCGATTTCACAAATAATTGCCACTTTTTCTCGAATTAAGAGACACTTCCTCTTGTTTGTAGACATGTTTATAATTCGGGGGTTAAGTTTTAACTGATCTGGTCTAGAACTATTTGACATCACCCACTTGTAATGTTTATTGTGTATTGAAATAAGCATAGAACATTAAAAAATCTAAAAAACCCCGTAAAAACCCCCAAAACAAGCATGTCATTCATAAACTACAAAAGCAGCTGTAAATTGTAGCAATGTGCCGAACCGGCACTTACTAAGTTCACAAAGCTTGGATTTTAAAAACCATGTGTGTTCATTTTTCAATATTGTTGGCGAAAAATCCAATAAGGTACTTAGACACTTACATAGCTATCATAAACATAATCCTATCCCAACCCCCGGCGGTATTTATCCCTATTATTTATTTATTTATTTATTAACGGACATTGTCCATGTATACAATTTATAAGGTTTAAATATTACAATAAAAGAATAGTTTAAATCATTTTTAAAAAAAAGAAAGAAGCATTGACAAACATAAGGGACATCGAGACAAGATCTGGACTATTTATTTAGTGCTCGTTTAAATCGTTGTAAACTCAAACCAAAAAAGTCCAGATCTTGTCTTGAGTTAACAATACGACAAAGGCGGGTCATTGGAGAATTTAGGCCATAGTTTGCTATTAAAACAATTTATAAAACACAGTAAAACAATTTATTTTGTTATGCTATGGATTCAGTCAAATGGTTTATAGAACAGGCGGGTTTATATTTTTTTCAAAACAACACTCTCACAGTTTCGCATTTTTGCTGGGAGAGCATTCTATGCCATGGGGCCTGTGATCGCAAATACGCATTCATGGAATTTAATATGTTGGTTGGTATAGTGACTTTTTCTATTGCCGTAGATGTAACTGATCTAAGTATAAGACATCTGTAAGCTAGTTCATCTGGAATGCATAGTTCTTTTTCAATATTCCAGAGCAGAGTTATGCAGTGACTTATCCATAAGCCAACAGAGTTTGTATTCCACCCTCCGTGGAAAACGTAGCCAGTGTAATTTCTGATGTAGTGGAGTGATATGACTGAACTTATGAGATTCCAATAATAAGTTGTAGGATATGGTGTCCATAAATAATTTCCAGGCTTCTCCACAAACTGTCAGCAGTGGTGGGCGTCCATAAATAACTATTTTTATCAAATAAATTTAGATTTACCTTATTTGCGATGCTAGTAATGAAGCTCTTGACATCAAGTTGTGTAGGACAAGACTTCTGACAGGGGGCATCAGCACACTTCAGGCACCTGGCCGCTTCTTTGAGAGCTCCTCTTTCAGACAGTGTTGTATGCTTTATATCACTGAAGTCATTTTCCAACGATGGACAGGCCTAAAGATTAATCAAACATATGTTTTTGCAAATTAAAAAATTCATAAGAGATTAGCAAATTTCATAATATGAGTATGCTAAAATCTTGTTGATATAAAACAACTGGCCAAAAAGTAAGTATAAATACTTAAAAGTATTTGTAACATTTTCTAGTAGATGAAATAATTTGCAAGACTCAACTACATAAATTTTTTATATTTAATTTATTATTTTTTCAAATTCTTTATTTACGAACAATAATAATAACAAAAAATCTAAATTACATTTTAATATACATATTTCTGATCTTTGCATAACCTGTGTTGAGCTGAAATTTTCATAAGAGAATGATTAAAAAACAAAATGATTTTTTTTAAATTTACAATTGTTACAATAAAAATAGTAAATGAGATCAAACCGATAAATAAAAATTATAAACTTGTACGGGATCGTATAACGACGATGGATCTGCGAAAAATGCGACTGACTTTCTTTTATATTTGTTCTTAAAAAAGGTTATGTAAAGGCCTTATTTTCCAGGTTTGAAAAAATGTAAAATGTATAACTAATCCAAGTAAATATATGAGTAAAAAAAAGTTACATAAAGGGTCCAAAAAAAATTTTAACTGGTTAAGTTGAAGAAAATCACATGCGTCGTTGTTCTACAATCATTTAAAAGAAATATGGGTATTTAAACATAGGCAGAGTGGTGAATATTATACATATAGTGATCACAGAAACCAGCCAAGAGGGTCACAAGACCTATAAATGCTTAGACTTCCATATTCCCTTCTCAAAGAGGTTATTGATACTATTTAAAGTAACATATTATTATTTTAAATATAAATAATACTATAATTATTTTAGTTACCCCACTAGTCTAGAGACTTTTGGATGGGACACATTTTTTTTGAACAAGTTTGTTTTACACACATGCATTTATAATAGATTTAGTAATTTATTAAAAGGTACTAAGGAGGTAATTTTTAAGTTTATTTATTTTTTCTCTGTTGAGATATCTCAATCAAAGTATTATTTGGTGAGATATTTTAAACCCTAAACTTAAATTCAACTTTCAATTAATTAATTATCTTTCATTTTTTCCCTGCTGCTATAATACTTTACGATCCCGAAAAAATGTTTTCACTTTTAGAAGCTGATAAGTTGATGGTAATAATATTGTAATAACAGATAAAAAAATCTGGGGTTCAATTTGTTATTTCTTAAATGTTGTGTTTAAATGATAACCTTTTAACCTAATCCAGCACAGAGTTGATGAATTGATCTAAAGGATCAAATTAATAGACACTGGTACATAATTTTATTTTCAGATTGAATTTGGATATGTTCACCTACATATTTTTTCATGCAATGGATCATTAAATGCAAAACCGCCACTGTGCATGATCACTGTTTTCGGGAACACAAACTAAACCAGCAGCAAAAAGACTATTTCTTTTAAGTTTAATGTGCAACTTATGCGTGATATAACCCCCTCATTTGTAATATGTATATTATGTAAAAGCCCTACAGGTGTTACTGAATAAAATTATTGATGCTATCGTTTCTTATTGAATAGTAAGTATACTGATGATGAGTTTTAAGGTTGTATCAGAATTATGTTAGTACTAGTTTAAATACGAATAAAATAAATTAATAAATAAAACAAATACTCTAATGGAAATTAAAACTTACAGTACATTTTCTGTCCGTGTTCCTTTTCCACTGTGCCTTATTTGATTTGGTTTTTACTGATGGGACAAGAGATGCATAGTTGGTAACACGTGGATTTAGACTCAACAAACTCTGAAATTAACAAATGGTAGTTTAATAATGAGTGGATCAAGCCAAATAGGTAAAATGTGTGAACTGTTTATGAAATTTGGTTAATTGGTCTATATAAATTGGTTATGTTTTTTATGATTATTTTGGTTTATATTGTTTATTATGCTAATGATAATTAGGTTAATTAGATTAATTACGTTTTTTAATTATCATTATTATGTTAACTTTGTTAAATAATTCATTTAAGGCATGTTTTACATTTTGTAAAATGTTTCCCTCGGCACGGGACACCCCAGTGAGGGAACGTTATTCTGTATAAAAAAAAGAATACAAAAATTTAAAAGTATAAATAAATAAATGAAATTCAAATATTTATTTTGCTAGTAGTACAAACCAATAAATAATATCATCGATTATATTACATTGTGGATCTAGCTTGGAAGAGGAGGATTAACAATATGAGAACATTCGTCAGTCACTCAGTAGCCAGGCTCTTTAAAGACCTGGGGTTGGAGGCTGAGAACTAATTTACGAGGACCCGTCACAATAGATCTATGCAGGTTACTGTGACGTCAGGAGCGTATAAAGCACTGACCCCCATATGTAGTGTACATACATAGCTTTTAACAGAAATAAAATAATAATTCAAAAACATATTTTTTTAGATATGTGGTGCCATAAAGGAAGTGATGATTTACTTGCAAAAGGACTAACTTGTCCTTCCCATTATCTAGTTATTAGCGCATTTGCCTACTATTTATAAAGTCTCGGGTTGAACTCTCGGTAAGGTTGACATGAAATGTTTATTTAAAGATGTATTTTTGCACTGCACTACAATACTTAAGGAGTCAAAAACACTTGTCCAAGATTCTAATTCTATTCAATGCACAGAACTGTATTTCTCATTTTCCCGGACATAAACAAAATAATATTTATATAATAATATTCTCATATGAAGGTTCAAATATGTAGCTTCTGCAATTGACACCCACTCGAAAAATTCTCACGAGCTTCATAGTAAATAAGACAATTGAATAATAAATAATATACTCATATACATCGCGCAGTGAGAACACCAATTTATTTTAATCTAATGTTAAAAAATATATGACATGTGTTAGTAATGATAGAGGCACCTTTTTATATTTAAGCTTCTGACTTGACTGACAAAAAATTTTAGAACAATTTTTTTATATCAATGAGTAAATTGAACATTGAACTGATGTAATGAATTAATTCAGAACAAACAGATATGTACACGTAAGGCTTTCGCTCAAAAAAACTTCTCTTTTGTGGTCCCTCAAAACGAAAGCCATTTTCAGGAGAGATGTACAAGTTTGGATTTTGTCTAAGGGAAGAGATCATTGCAGGAGACTGCTGCGAGACATTGCATAGATTTATATGCTATTAAACGTGCTGTCCAGATGTTTATTAAAATTTATTTTTATGTAATAATTTTTATTTTTAGTATTCTTTAATAATATGCATGCTTCCACTTTCCATTATGTTGTATCCCAACTCAACACAGGACTCATGGCCTCGTCGAGTTAGGGAAACATTGTTATTTATTTGTAATAAGTATCTTTATATGAATAAATAAATAGTATTTTCCACAGATTTAAAGCAAATGAAATATTAGTCGATATTTTGTTTTAAATTATGATATCTCGACAAACAGATTTTTTTATAGAAGGGAATGTAATTAGACTAGACTTTCATATTTATTAGCCAAATTTTCTCAGTTTCTGTAGGAAGATCAATCTATTCTTGATAGCGTTCATTAAAAATATGTTCATGAATTTAAAATTGGCTGGAAAAGACTTCAAATTGAGGAAGTTTCAAAACCATGATAAAATTCATTTATACGGGAGATAAAGTTAATGCATGCGAAATATTTAAAAAGGGCAGTAGGGTCTAAAAATATTATTTACTTCCCATGTCCGGGTGTAATGAATTAATACCTTAGAGTAGTAACCTAATAGTCGCCTATACAGAGAAAAAACATTCTATGTTTATTGACCACGAAGTTAGCTACAGATTACAGCAACACAACGGGCCATAGATGGCGTAGATACTTTGGTTGAGAATTGCAAACGCAAACCGAAACCGTCAATTACACATTTATTGTTAAACTAAAAACCAATTTGTAAAGCTTAAGTTCTATGCAATAGAACTTAAGGGCTACTCTAGAGAATTATTACTCTGAGATACCTATAGTTCTGTGAGTAATATATAGAACTAGAAGATTGTTTGCCTACAAAGTCAGAGGCCTCGGGTTTGACTCCCAGCAGAGATGATATGGAATATTTATTTGAAGGGTAATTTTCACTGTAATCTTTCATAACCCCTGGACTGAATTTGAAGTGTGAGACTGATCATCTTGCAAGTCAAGCGATCAAGATTCGCTACAATTGGAATATTAATGCAGTCCTCTATGGACCACTGGGTGTGTATAGGACAGTTTGGGAAGATGCTGATGATGAGGCTTTAAAAATACCCTGATCGTAAGAAGTACAATTTACGAAAAAAAAATACAGTACCTACTCAACAATTTTTTTACTACTTTTAAAGGTGTAATGAATGATAATTTAAAAATATACATAGTAAAGAAATGCGCATACCTCAATATCGGGGATCTCCTTGCTCACCATGCGAGTAGCCATTTTAATCAATAAAATTATTTAATATACCCACTGTAGAGAAAAGATTAACTAAACAAATTGCTATCCGCGGCCTTAATTAAATATTTTTTTTAAATGTGCATAAAATCGCGAGTAACGGCGGATAAAAACTTGAAACACTTTTGTAAATTAATAAAGTACCTAATTATCTAGATTTTAGATTAAAAAATAAAGACGTGTTCCTAAATTTTGAATTCAAGCGCAGATTTTGGTAGTGGAATCGCTCACTGGCAACTGCGCACTGAAAACTGACTGACACCGAAGTTTGACAGTCAAGACATTTGACATTTCGGTAATAATCAAGATAGAATCCAACTTTAGCCAATAGGAGCCAATAGCCAATGAGAGACAATCTACTCTACTCTCTATTTGCTACAAAGTAAACTGTGTACAGAAGTTTCTCAAAGTTCTGAGGCATTTTCACGAAAATATTTTCGATTTTTAAAATATATTATGATTCGTAAACCTCTATTTTATACAGGTTGCTCTTTAAACCCTGTCACATCCGAAACCACGATGATCAGTATGGACAAGAAGACATATTGGCAAATTAAAAAAAATATTTAGAACGAAGAAATTTTTTAAAATAAAATATTAAAATAAAAACAAATGGTTTCTTACTTCTGCAGGGGAGAAGCGAAGGGGACGCGGCCGTGCGGTTGACAGTGAACCAGGCTCCTCCCTCCCTCCCCCTCGTTTCTCCCCTACAGGAGTAAGCAACCATTTGTTTTTTATTTATCTTTTATTTTTTAAGATTTTAGTCGTTCTAAAAAAATATTTTAATGTGCCAATATGTCTCCTTACTCAATCTGATCTTCGTGGTTTCGGATGTGACAGGGTTTAAAGAACACCCTGTATATCATATCAACATCCCCGTTTCGTGAATAATCATTTTAATAGAACAGATATTAGAAACTTTTCGTGTATTTTTCGTCAAAGCAAATAACGCGATACGTAATATGTATTTATAATATTTTGTTGATAAACCGAAAAAAAAAATATTTGTTCATGTAAGGGTTGCCTACTAAAAGCATAGGATTTTAAATCGGCGTGTTGGTTTTATATTTTTATGCAACAACTATGGTGAAAGTGTATAGTGGGTTTTGCATGTTAGTTTAATGAGTGTTCTGACGAAGAGACAGGCACCTCTCGAAACCGGTAGATATAGAAAAGTCGCTAATTGGTTATATCCAAATATTTAATAACATTTAGATATTTCATTTTTTTATTTTATTTTTTAAATAAAAATAAACATTTGCGTTCTTTTGATTTACCAAATATGTCGATTTTGGGGACCATTTTCAACGAGTTGTAAATAACTCGATTTTAAAATAGACAAATCAAGTTGTGGTATTGTGAGGTGCGAACCAAGGACCTTTGATTAGTGAGTCCACGACACTAGCCACAGGACTACAACCCGATTTAAATTCGATTGAAATATTATTTGTTTTTTTTGCGGATTTACAATTTACATTTACAGCTTTTAACGCATCTCAGTCTATATAATAAATTTGTGTGTTACCATCAACCATAGAATCAAGAATAGTCCTGAAACCGCATACGCACATCAAACAGAAGGCGACTCAACTACTCATAAATGAGTAGATTTACGTTTTGATCTATTAGTTTCTTTGTAGACGTCGCTCAGTACACAACTCCTGATTTGAATTGAAGTATGCCGTGTTGTGTCCTTTTATAGTGAAGAAATACTGCTAGGATCTTAAAGAAACAGGATGCAATCACATTTCATGTGTAATTAGATAATAAATGTGTCTATAACATATGCATTACTTAAAAATTAAATTATTTTTCCATCTGTCAGAAAAAACAAAATAGAAATTTTGTCAGTGTTGCCAGGGTAGTATTTTTTTTTACCCTACTTTGCTCATCTAGTGAGAGAATTAATCAATATTGGATCTCGGATTAAACAACTCTGTGGCGGACCTTTGACCGACATTATCTTCAAAACATAAAATATTATTTAAAATTTTATGTAAAATAAAATTTGTTTTATTTTTCAAGTTTAAAGTTCATTCATTCAATTACTCTTATTAAATGACCCTTTACTTATCTACTCTGTTGTGTCAATCAGTATTTCCGTGTGCACAATAAAATTTTAGAGAAATTAACAGATTGGTTTTTTTATTACCTTATATTTGTGTTATGATTTTTTTTTCCATCAAGCAACATTACGCTGCAACCTCACGAATGCGCGCGGCGAAAGTAGGGCATAGTGGGGGAATTATTAGACACAGTCCGATGTATTCAAATATGATTCTACGCTCCTTCTGGACTATTCTTATTTCTATGCCAATGACCTTTTTTTTTATTTCAAGGAATAACTCGCTAAGCCTCTATCGTAGATGCTTGTCAGCAGGTAGGAAAGAAAGGATACGGAAGGAAGTTATGAATAATACACCACAACACCCAGACCAACCGAGGAAAAATCTTTGTCAGATTTTTTTCTTGTAACTGGCGGAAATCGAAGCCGCGACTTTTGAATTATTTTCTCAATTGTGATGGTGATTAGACTACAAAATATTGCAGAAAAAAGTTTTACATAAGGAAGTACTTTATTTCAACTTTGTAGGGAATCGAAGCCCAGATCACTTGCATGGTAGATAAACACATAATAAGCATACTCATAATTGAATACAAACTTAATATTTATCTAATATACTTAAATTAATGTCTCTAAGTTAACAGGGTTTTATTATTTAAAACATAAATTCATTTTCCAAACATTTTATTGCCTACATAATATTATTATGTTTCCAATCAGTTTGTAAAGGAATTAAAAAATATACTATTGTACTGTACAAGTAACAGTTTGGACTGTATTCCACAATCCTGTAGCAAGGGGTAGGTGTTGGCCGTGTCTCGCTGCCGTCGTCGCTCTCGGGGTCGTAAATCCCGAAAGTTATGTAGTCTCGAAATTCCTCTCAAGTCCGGTGTCACTGCGTAGGTCGGTGGAAGATACTGGTTCGTAGTCCTGGGGTGAAGCGATGGTCAAGTCCAAGGTGTAGATCCAGTAGTAGAGCGGGAGGTCGGGCGGGGTGACGAAATGAAACGATCAGACTAACTTGATGTCTCGAGGCGAACTCAATATTTATTCTTTCAAATGTACACATTATATAGGGCGTGTTGCGGGCTCCCGCTACCTGCGTCCGAACCGGCGTTAGGCCAATACGGGAGTGGGGGGGGAAATACCGCTCCCACTATACCCGGCCGGCGCGCCTCCCCCAAAGTGCATATAGGGAGGTGCCGGCGCTCGGCCCGGTCACTTCGCTGGGAGCCGCCGCACGCGCCACATCAATTACAAAATGCCTTTTTTAAGGCAGTCCTTAGTCCTTATACAAATACAAATATGCATGTTAGGGCAATAACGCGTCAAACGTCTAGATTCAGGCCCTTTTTAGGGCCTGTAACACAAATTCCTGCTTTATAGTACCCCGGTATCGCTAAAGTCAGACCCGAAAGTGGAATATTCATCCTTTATTGTGGGTCCAACATTTAGCCTACAGATACCGGGGGCCCTAACTATATTATTGCATTTCATTTACATATTTAACCGTCCGTTACACTCCCCCCGATGCCACGCTGTTCGGCTGCGGGGGCATCTTCTTCTCTGGAAGGTCCTCTAGTAGTAGTGGGATGAGCCGGATCGCTGGTCGGGCATATTCTCCGGCCGCCGTCTGAACTCGTGCGGTCCGCACCTGTCCATCGGCAGCCAGTCGTGTCTCCATGATCCTCCCTCTTGTCCACTGGTTGCGGGGTGATGACGGGTCGGCGATCACTACAAGATCGCCGACTTTCAATGGCTCCGATCTATCGAGCCACTTTTTTCTCTGTGCTAGTGTAGGCAGAAACTCGCCCAGCCAGCGTCGCCAAAATTTGTCGGCTAGTTGCTGGGCTATCCGCCACTGCTTTCTCAGGCAGATATTCTCCGTTTCTTTGGGGTAGAAGGCGAGATGTGTGCGTGCCCCGGCCGAACCAATTAGGAAGTGGTTCGGAGTCAATGGGGTTTCATCTGCGGGGTCCACCGCCACATGGCTAAGGGGACGGCTGTTTACCGAGAATTCGGCCTCGGCGAACGCCGTCAACAGGGTCTTCTCTCGTGGAGATTGTTCTTTGAGGATAGCGACTAGGGAGGTTTTAACTGATCTCACTAGTCGCTCCCACGCGCCACCCATATGCGGTGAGGATGGCGGTATATACTTCCATTCTACGCCTTTATTTGCAAGTTCTATTTGGAATGCGGCGTCATTATGGAGATCGGCAATTGATTCTCGCATTTCTCTGTCGGCGCCGTGGAAATTTGTTCCGTTATCGGAATGGATCACCCTCGGTTGGCCTCTTCTAGCGGTCATCCGTCTGATGGCTTGGATGGCCGCGTCACTTGTCAGGGATGATGCCAACTCAAGGTGTATGGCTCTGGTCGTCATACAGGTGAATAAAACACCGTATCGCTTCTCCCGGCGTCGCCCTATCGTAACATATAGGGGGCCAAAGTAGTCCAACCCACAGTGGGTGAATGGTCGTTGGTAGCTGGCCACTCGCGCCTCCGGTATCTGGCCCATTTGCGGTGTGCCGGCTCGTCCTCGCCGAACTCGGCAGATGGCGCATCTGTGACTTATATTTCTCAGCGTCCCTCGTAACTTGAGCACGTAGAAGTTACGTCTCACGTCACATAACACTCTCTCCGTCCCCGGATGCCCGGCTCGTCTGTGGTACTCCTCCAGGAGCAGGCGGGTATATCTATGGGCACCATCCAATATTATAGGCGCCCTCAGTCCTTCTGATGTATCTGTGTTCCTCAAGCGTGTTCCCATTCGCACGGCACCCTTGTCGTCTATGTGCGGCGTCAGCCCGTATAGGCGGCTCCGCGCAGGGAGTCGCTCCCCCCGTCTCAGGGTAGGTATATCGCCGCCGAAAGCGTCCGCTTGCGACTGACGGACCCAATGGAGCTCAGCATTTTCTAGCTCCCCGGCCGTCAGTTCGCCAACTTCGCGGGCGCCGTCTCTTCGGCGGCTTTTTCTCACGAAGCGCAGTACCCACGCCGTTGTCCTTATCAAGCGATTCCACGACGAGAATCGCTGTGGCGCGGGTAGCGCCTCGCTGGTGGTTATCGCCAGTACCACTCGCTCTGCTTTCTTCTCCAGCATCGCATCGTCCGGAGTGGGCGTCATCTTCTTTTCTCGAGGCCATGATCCTTCTCCTTGCCGGAGGTAGTCTGGCCCCTGGAACCATACTCCTTCGAGGGACAGGTCAAGCGGGCGGCCATCTCTCGTACCGATGTCGGCGGGGTTGAGTTTTGTCGGCACCCACTTCCAGTCCGCGGCGTCGGTGAGTTCGTCTATCTCACCTAGCCGATTGGCCACGAACGTTGAGTAAGCGCGCGGCTCCGACCGGATCCAGCACAGGACCGTTGTGGAGTCAGTCCAGTACACCACCTTTTCTATGGCGCACTGGGTTTCTCTCCTGATGGTGGCCGCCAGTCTGGCCGCCATGAGTGCGCCCTGTAGCTCAAGGCGCGGTATTGACATCACCTTTAACGGCGTCACTTTGCATTTACTGCTGATAAAGGTGGTCTTCTTGCCCTCGGTCGTGTTCTCCACGTAGTAAGCTACTGCGCAGATCGCCACTTCCGAGGCGTCGCTGAATAGATGTAGTTCTTGGCGGTTCCACCGACTTACTATGGCGCATCTGGGGATGGCGCAATTTAAATTTTCTAACTGTGCGATCCAATTTTGCCATCTAGTCTTATGATCTTCTCTTATCGTTTCGTCCCATCCGGTTTGAGCCCTCCATACATCCTGTAGGAGCATCTTAGAGCGGATGACGAGACATCCCAGGAATCCGACCGGGTCAAAAACTCGCATCACTGCACTCAACAGCTCCCTTTTAGTGGGCCAACTGTCGCTACCCTGGCCGAGTGGGTCGTCGAATTGATAAATAAACTCATCTGTGGCAGGTCTCCAAGTCACTCCCAGGACTCGTCCTGTGAATTCATTTGTAGCGCCGGCCGTCTCGTGCGCTTCCGTTAGGCATATCGGCATGGCCGGCGCGGCGCGCGCTTCAGGCGGCACCGAGCTGAGCACTTCACTCTTGTTGCTAGCCCAGTTCGTCAGTGTAAACCCGCCTCGGCGTAGGACTTCGGATACCTCCCGGACCATTTTCTCAGCAGCGCCGGCATCGTCCATGGCGTCCAAATAATCATCCATATAAAATTTGGATTTGCATGCCACCGCTGCCTCCGGGAACTCGTTCTGACTCTGTTCGGCCACTGTATTTCGCACATACTGCGCAGAACTTGGTGAGCACGCGGCTCCAAAAGTCATTGACGTCATCTTGTAGGTTTTCGGCATCGACTCCGGATTATCTCGCCAGAGATAAAGTTGAGCGAGTTGATCTTGTTTTGTGATTTTTATTTGTAAAAACATTTCACTTATGTCCGCCGCAAGCGCTATATGTCCCTCCCGGAATCGAAACATATTTCCCAATAGCGATGATAATAGGTCCGGTCCGGCCATTAACTTGTCGTTGAGAGAGACGCCTCTATACTTGCTTGCGGCGTCGAAGACTACCCGTATTTTGGCGGGTTTCTTCGGATTAATGACCGCAAAATGTGGCAGGTACCACCTCTTTGGTACGTTATTTAATTCACTTTCACATACCTCGGATGCATATCCCTTTTGTAAGTATCCGTTCATTTTCTCATGATATGCGGCGGCAAGCTCTCTGTTATTTCTTAATTTTCTTTCCACTCCTTCCAGGCGGCTGAGAGCGTGTTGCCTATTGTTGGGCAACCACGTATCTCCGTCTTTCCACAAGAGTCCAGTCTCCCAATGTCCATCCTGAAGAGGTTTTGTCGTGGCTTGCATGATCGCGTATGCGCGCGTTATCTGTCTGTCAACGCGCGTGGCACTCGTTACTCCCAACGAGTCGATTGTGAAGTTATTTTTTACAAGACTTGCTAAATTAACGCAGCACTTGGTTTGCCGCGCCCTATCACTGTCAGTCGGGCTTGTGGGTAGCTCCGACACGATACGCTCGTTCTGTCCGCGGCACTCGTGATTTACTTCGGTGGTTACAAACGGCCTTACTGGCCCGTTACACTCGCGATTCACTTCCGCGATTGTAAGCGGCATTACTAGCGAGCTATACTCGCTATTCACTTCCGCGATTGCAAGCGGCATTACTGGCGAGCTATACTCGCTATTCACTGCGGCGGTTGTGAGTGGCATTACTAGCCCGTTACAGTCGCGATTCACTGCCGCGGTTATGGGCGGCATTACAAGCCCGCTACACTCGCGATTCACTACCGTAGAGCACTTTGATTTACTCATAGTCGCGAGCGTAATGTTGTTTTGCGCCAGTGCGCTGCCGTTGACTCTACCGTGAGTCACCCAGCCTAACAAGGTTCTTGAACGGATTTCATCACCGTTCGTTATCACTTCCCGCGACACTATTACGCCAGCGTTGTCTTGCCCGATGATCATTTGTGGCTTGACAATTCTCGAACCGTTCGCGGTTCCACTGCGTGCACACGGCGCTTGTGGAAGGTTCAATTCTCGCACTGTGTTCGCTCCGATGCGATATGAAATGTCACTATTTCCTTTTATGTTCACTTGCACTCGGCGCGTGTCTATCGTTGCACTATTTCCACCGATTCCGCGGATCGAGATAACGTCACTACGTCCGCGGGCTCCCACTTTGTTCGCGACTTCATTGTCTATCAACGTGATAGTGGAACCTTCGTCCAGCATCGCGTTCACTGTTACGCGACCCCGTGGTCCGCTTATTTCCACTTCGATCACTTTTAATAAAACTTTCGAGTCACTATTCGGTCCGCTCATTACCCCGACGAACTGATTCCCGTCGGGCACTATTGCGGTTTCACTAACGCTGTCCGCGCTATTCACTCGCGGCTCGCTGTGTAATAACTTGTGATGGTTCGCTGTACACGTACCCACGTTGCACTTAGCGGTGCTTCGGCACTGGTTTGCTCGGTGTCCGTCACTCAGGCACCGATAACACAATATTCTATTTCGCACAAAGTCTCGTCGCATCAATAACGACATCTTCGCAAACTCGTTACATGCACTTAACTTATGACCGCTACGGCCGCACTTCGCGCACTTTGATTCTGTTGTTGGCCGTGATTCCGTCGCCGCGAACACTGTTTCCTTTCCACGCGCCGGTAACTTCGTCTTTTCAAAGGCGCAGGCGTCCTTGGCGTTGTCCGCGAAAACCATGATCCAGTCCACGAAGTCGCGAAGTGTTGCCTTCTTGTTAGCTCCTTTCCGCGACATCACCCAGAGTTGCCGCGTGAAAAACGGGAGTCGAAGCACCATCTCGTTCAGCAGTTCGTCCGAATGCAGATGTTCTTTGCGCCTCTTTTCCAACGTGAGGCACATGTTCCGTACGGCAATCGCGAACTCCACTAAATCGTCCATGGTGCTTTCTGCCGTCAGTCGCGGTGATTTTCGCAGCTTGTCCAACTGCGTGCTCATGATGACGTCCGGGCGGTCGTAGTGCGTCTCGAGGGTGCTCATGATCTTATGAACATCCTTTGATTCCACTAGTAGTCCCTCCACTAGCGCCCGGGCGGGCCCTTTGAGTGCCTTCTTCAGCCTGAGAAGGTTTTCCGGGTCCGTCAGTTGGCACAGCTCTGAAGACTCCCAGAATTGGTCGCAGAATGCCGGCCAATGCACGGGGCTGCCGCTGAAGTCCTGTAGCTCCCTGGCGTTCCCCTGTCAAGCGAGCATGGCGCCGATGCGTGTTTCCTCTTCCTGGGTTTGTCCTCGATTCCCTCCTTGCTTTGCCAGCAAGGCCTCGAGTGCCAGCGTGAAACGGTCGGCTGGTTCGGCGTTGGTGTGCTCCTCGACCCATCTCTCTGTGTTGCGGCGCGCCGTTTCCTTCGGCCTCGCCTCTTGATTGTCCTCCTCAGAGAAAGGCTCGTTCCTCTTGGGGTAGACAGGATCAATGACTAGCGCGTCCCGGTCCTGGGGCGCGCTCGATGTAGCTTCCTTCTCCGCCTGGGCCAGAGCGGTCCGCGCTCCGAGTTGCGCGGTGTCTGGCTGAGCGGCTGGCTTGCTTGTAGTTCCCAAAAGCGACATCAATTGCTTGATTTGCTTCTCGTAGTGTCTTCTCTCCCGACGCCTCTCAGATCTCTCGTTCTGCAGCGTCTCGTCAGTCGCAGTCGGCGAGGGGGTTGCTTCTTCCTGAAGAGTGATGTCACCTTCCGAATCGGAATCTCCATCCGATACGGGCTTGGTGGGCTGCTCCTCGGCGTTCTTTCCAGAGCGTAGTGAGGCGGGCATCGTAGATTCGTCTCGGCTGAAGACTCAAAGTAGATGGCAGCTGAAGATCACAATCCGGCGAGTCGAAGGACCAGAAACTGTACTGTACAAGTAACAGTTTGGACTGTATTCCACAATCCTGTAGCAAGGGGTAGGTGTTGGCCGTGTCTCGCTGCCGTCGTCGCTCTCGGGGTCGTAAATCCCGAAAGTTATGTAGTCTCGAAATTCCTCTCAAGTCCGGTGTCACTGCGTAGGTCGGTGGAAGATACTGGTTCGTAGTCCTGGGGTGAAGCGATGGTCAAGTCCAAGGTGTAGATCCAGTAGTAGAGCGGGAGGTCGGGCGGGGTGACGAAATGAAACGATCAGACTAACTTGATGTCTCGAGGCGAACTCAATATTTATTCTTTCAAATGTACACATTATATAGGGCGTGTTGCGGGCTCCCGCTACCTGCGTCCGAACCGGCGTTAGGCCAATACGGGAGTGGGGGGGGAAATACCGCTCCCACTATACCCGGCCGGCGCGCCTCCCCCAAAGTGCATATAGGGAGGTGCCGGCGCTCGGCCCGGTCACTTCGCTGGGAGCCGCCGCACGCGCCACATCAATTACAAAATGCCTTTTTTAAGGCAGTCCTTAGTCCTTATACAAATACAAATATGCATGTTAGGGCAATAACGCGTCAAACGTCTAGATTCAGGCCCTTTTTAGGGCCTGTAACACAAATTCCTGCTTTATAGTACCCCGGTATCGCTAAAGTCAGACCCGAAAGTGGAATATTCATCCTTTATTGTGGGTCCAACATTTAGCCTACAGATACTGGGGGCCCTAACTATATTATTGCATTTCATTTACATATTTAACCGTCCGTTACAACTATTATTATTTTATTACTTAAATATGGTTCAGTGCTAGAGCCTGTCAGTGGATAAGAAAACATACTAATTTGAAGTGTTATTAGTTACTAGGCACATTAGAATAATTTATGTGAAAACTTATTGTTATGCACACTAAAGCAGAATGTATTAAGGATTTGAACGGACTGTGCTTATTATTTTATGTACCACTCAAAACTGATGGATAATGGGGAGAATTTATATTTAATTTGTGTAAAATAAAATAAATTAGTTGAAAAAAACCTTTGAATTTTATCAATCTAAGTAAAAACATGTTATCAGATATAAACATTTATTTTGACTTGGTTCTTATTGTCTTATTTTGAGTATTTTACTAGTAAAGCTTCTGTGCGGAAAGGGTGGAATATAAACTCTGTGGGCTTAGGTATGTCACTGCTTCGGAATATCTAAAAGAAATATACATTCCAGACGAATTAGCTGACAGACGTCTTACTTTTAGGTCAGCTACATCTAATAAAGGATAAGAAAGGTAATTATACATTTACACAACCAGCACACAATTAGAAAAATGCGCATTTACCATCGCAATTATGTTAAATTAGGAATTCAAAATGAACAGCGGGACGCAAGTAAAATCTATTTATTTGTTGTCATAAAAAGGAATTTTATTTTTTTTAAATTAGTTATTCTCTAATAACCAACAATTGAATGAGAAAAATGGAACTGGTGTACATCATTCAATTTTTTTAAATTGCAGGTGTTAATTTTGTAGTTAGAGGGAGATACAGTTGGCGGAGTCAATACATTGTTCATTATATTTATTCCCAACGAAAGAGCATACTGCCTATATAATAACACTTTGTGGTTATGTAGTCTCGATTCCTCTCCTTCAAATGCCCGAAAATTCTAAAATATTAAATTACTTTTTTACAGTTTAAAGGGCAGGTAAAATATGATAGCCTTTTTTGGAAATACCATTATAGCTCGCAGGCCGCACAAAAATGCAAATTGGACCAACGTCCGAAGTAGAGGTAATAATAATGTAAATGAAACAATAAAGCACATTTTTTACACAAATTTATTTAATATTCGTTATAATATAAATTTATTTGACATGTGAATAATAAACAATATTATAATATAAAGCCTATGTTAAAATTATTCATTTCTCATTATGTACAAAGCTCAACTATTTGTCATTTGACAATTCACAATCTCAAACGTAATGTGAAGTTTGCGGGAAACGCGCTTTAGAACACTTACATATTTTGATCCGAAGTTTAGAAAATGAATTGTCAAATCTCAATATGTCAAAAAACATACATAATAATAAAACAAGCACAATTATGTTATCGGAACTGCGTTTCGCAAACCCAACATAAAGACAATTTATTCACATACATTTTGTCAAATATATTCCATTTCTTATAATTGCTTTCGAGAAGCTTTTTAATACAAACCACTGGAAGCCTCTGTAAACATTCAAAATAAAAACACATCTCTCGAGACGTTTTCATCAATTTTTCAATCGGGTATTTCTCCGATCAAAAACATTTACTCTAGCTATAATGAAAATGCAATATTTAATAAAAATAAATTCGAAACATTTTAAGATTTCTTTTCGACAAAGCATATTTTTATACAAGATTGACATCCATTGATAGAAAAAATATGTTCCATTAGAACTGTATTTGATTATAAGATATTTATATATATATATTATGATCAGATATTTTTATAGACATCCAAGTATTATACATTTACTATAACAACATTTAAACCAAATAAAAACAGATTATACTTAAATTTAATATTAGATAATATATAAAAATGACACATTGTTGCCATAAATTAAACCGATGAACACAACTTTATTTTACAGGCAATATTTTTTCTTGCAATGTGCATAGACAATATTCAATAAAAAATGCAATTATAAAAGGCAACAATGTTTTAGATTATTGGAAGAAATGCGTTTTTGTGTTATTTTCATTTGTGTTATGATTGCGTAAATTAAAAATAATGCAACATATCCAACATTGTAGTAAAAACACTTATACGTATCAATATAAAACACTCAGTTTGCCAATTTTGTTTTAAAACCTACATTTAGGAATATTTGGGAAGTCTCCCAAATGATATGTTTATATTTATGTACTACAAAACATGAAAATATAAACATAACTGTCAAACAATTTTTTTAAATTCACGTAACATTAATTTGAGAAATGGAATTTGGAAGTTGGCTTTTGAATATGTATATTGAAACAAACAAAAAGTTAGTGCCGAAAAAAGGATGTGTCATTTAAAAAATATTATTCATTTGTCACTCATTTTGCAATGCTTATTTTATGACTCAAATTTATATAATAAAAAAAACAATGGATTCTCTAACAAAATATACATGAATTACACAAATCTCGTTGACTTTTCCAAGAAATCAAATGGTGAAAATGAAAAATGTCCAATCTCTATGCATGTTTAATCATTCAAGTCAAACTCACATTTTACAAACAAATAAATACTTTATATGTGTAGCACCAAAATACATGTGGCAAATCAAAAATTGATTATGTAATAAGAACCCGCCTACATACAAGACTATTGTGTTTTCTAGAATAGTACAAATATAGATTAAAGAGTGTAGAAATAGAATGCAAAAAAATACATACTAAAAAAATATGTTTAAGTTAGGTTACTCATTTATGGGGTTCAAACTGTCAGTAGGGTCGCAGTGAGTCACATCTTGCTGGAGGGTGTGATTCTATAAAATGCTGCTAACGCCTAGTTGCATTCCACCGGCAACACTACTGACTAGTCCTACTCGTTAGTGTCCACGTCGCGAATCCCGAGCAATGGGGTCACTCATAACTGTGTGGTTACAGCAGATAACGAGAGGATGAAAGGCGAGTTTCTGGCACCTCCAAACCAGAACTATCCGGCTAAGAGAAGGTAACCCCGACAGAAAAATCCAACAGAGAAGGCAACAGAAACCACTCTGGTCATCTTTTCCCAGGAATCACTATGGCGAGTACATCCAATAAGCAGTTGTCCTAGCTGCGGAATACAAGAGTAACGCAGCACCGAGATTCTTTCGCTGCAGTGATCGCCAACATCGGCGGGACCTGACAAGGCACCGCAAGAAGAAGAAGACCCATTTATATTTTATGGATAGAAATTCATTTACACAAGACGTTGTAAAAATTGCAGATTTTATTATTCGTATTTGAAAACATTAAATTATGTGTATTTATCAAACATAATATGTATTTACATATGTTAAAAAAACAAGCTTATTGCTGTAAATATACACATAATAGTTCAATTAAAATGTGCAGAGAATTAACAGGAAAGTGGAAATGAAATTAATGCTTTAAATATTTTTTTGACGGGGTTAAATATCACAAACAGATTACTTTCTTTATTAACTTTAGGAATTTAGTATAGAAGATAATTTGTCCAAACTTTTTTGGTTTATTCCAAAGCATAATCAATAATTTATTTAAAAGCAAAAAGAGAGGCTTAGTCAAAATTTGTTTTAGAGTGATTAAAAAAATGTGTATCACATTAACATTAGAAGCCATTGTGAATCAAACGTGAAATAAAAACATTTCACAAGAAAAAGTCTTTATCGTAATTGACAACACAATGTGCGTATATTAAATTAAGTTAGCGCTAAAAAATATCCATAACATTTTCAAGTAACTGACATCCCAGAATCAATTTCAATCGGGCATAACACATATATGATTCTAACTAATGCGCCTTTGAACCATTGTGGGCGCTGAAGTAGAATGTAAATGTTTGAACAAGTTAGTATTGAATTTGACTGTGGTAAGCCTAAGGTATAATTTTACTTTTTGTGTTTCCCTTTTGTATGGTTTGAATAAAAATATTACGACGAATACAAAGATTGAACAGTGATCCAAAAGTTAAATGTCAATTAAAAGTAGATTAGGACGAATAGTAACTATTTCATACACATACCGAAGCTCTTTTAGCAAATATTTTCAATTAATAATTTACGTAATCCAATTGTGTTAAAATCAATTAAATTAATTTTATGAAAGATTTACACTATCGATGGTGGTTGATTATACAAAGGCACACAAGATGGCAGTTATGAATTTCAAGTAAGGGATTCTGCAACCACTTTAAAATAATTTCTGCTTATCTTGATAATTTTTTATGAATGAGGAAGTTCAAGTATTTTTGTGTATCGTATTTTTAGCGCTATGATTTTTTAAAGTTTTGTATTACTCTTCAATTGATTGGTGGATTGGCTTCCTGGTAATAGGAAATCTATCATTGGTTGATTTAGCAGAACTAGTGACGTTGTTTAAAGTAGTATATTTTTTCACACATTTTTGAGAAACTTCCCTGCACTATTAAATGCTTTAATTTTTACCGCGCATAAGGAAACATTTTTTATATCCAATTTCCCGTGGCACTAAGCTCCCTCATTATCTATTCTGGTGTAATGTGAATTTAAGTAACCGTAAAATATTTTATACAACAATTAGGAAAATATGGAGAAATTTGGTATATTTTTATACTAATTTGTCTAAAATGCAGTACTGAAAAAAATACTATGTACGTAGTTATATGAGAAAATCTATTTAATACAGTTAATTCCTAGATATGGATGTGTTTAAAACAACAAATGAAATTTTTAATAAGGAAAATATAAAATTACACAATATTTGGGTAATTTCTTATGAGTGTAGGGTTACTACAGTAGTAAAGATCTATTTTGATTTAAAATTTCTACTTTAATTGGAAATCAGTTGGCAATTGACAAGCTTAAAAAATATGGCGTAACATTTCAAAGGCCGAGTGCTCGGTTGTTCCAACAGCAGTGCAAATTGTACGCTGATAAAATAGGTATTAAAAATACAAAGCCACAATAAAGAACTCGGCCCTGGATTCATACGAAATAATAGCATACATATTATACAGAATTGAAAACAATCATTAAAACAGAGAATATTTTTGAAAAAATTCTGTAAAAAACTATTTGGTAAAAATACAGAAATACCTTCAAAAATATTATGCATATCTTATAATTCATTTGTTTTATTAGTATAGATATTAATAAAAAACACGAACAAAAGACAATCAAAATACTTGACTGCAACGGTGATTTTCACAATGCAAACATCCAAAAGATAGTGTTGTTTCTATGATACTTAAAACTGGAATAGATACAATTTTAAAATCACTGTCACAATTTTTTTTAATTCCGTACCTACCTATTTAGAAAACAGATTGTTTTTATTTTACGCATCTGTATAGCATTTTGCAAATTGTTTAATAATATTCTCGGATTGTTAACAATAATCTATAACATGTACATAGAAACAAATATATCTGTAAAAATATTTTAAGCAAAATTATTATATTTAATCTGTACAAATATTACACTAAAAAAAAGATATTTTAAGCTAATTTGTAAGAAAATATAAAGTTAGCATGGTTAAATAAGTATTGATAATAAACTTAAGTTATAAAACTTAACTATTGAAGAGTGATGAAACGATTTATGGTTTCACAATTATTGGCAATGAAATAGAAATGAAAGAAAAGGATACTTAATAATGTATACACTGCAAAAATGTAGCTTAAGTAATAATACATACAGTGAAAAAACTGTAAATAAAAATGAAATTGGAAATGCGTGTAATAATAATGTAATTGAAATCTGCCTTATCAAAATAAATATAATGGTTTTTTTACAAGATTTTGTCGTAAGTTTAAAAACTAAAGAATCTATCATATTTCGGCTGGATATTTTGAAAAACTGATGCACAAAAAAAACTACATGTTTCGAAAAAATCTCTTAGATAAAACAGACCGAAATTAAAAGATTTTTTAAACTGCACAAATAATAGTGATTGCAATATCAATCGCTATGATTTATGATCACCGTTTCATCACTGCATATTATATTTGTAATTAAAAATACATGAACATACTATCATAATGGATCAATTACATAACAAGAGATCTTGTGATAACCTCATAATTAAACGATAGAGATAATTTATTACTAATGAAATCATAATAAACATATTGTGCGAATACTGTCCTTTCAGAATTATTACGATTTCACGTGTTGGTAAAAATATCTCGCAAATAAAAAATAAAGCACAAATATGTATTCCTTTAATAAATATAAATTTTGCTCGATTTTTCAAGCCATGTTGAATGAATTTTTTTTCTGAAGATATTGGCAAGGTAAAGTAATATTTATACATGTTTCGCTTATTATAATAATTGTAACATTCAGTAATTTCAGCACAAAATTAATTAGCACATTACCTTTTCGCATTGTGCAATAAAAAGTTTGGCACAGTCTTAAGCGTATGCGATAAATGCACTAATTGCTTTTTCATTATTTTTTACAGACTAGAATAAACATCTGTGATGTACATATTCAATTTCGCAAACTAAGATCTGTGGTTAGGAAAATTATTTTACCATTATTTATTTTGAAATGAAGTTTTACTAAAAACATTACGCATATAGAATGCGGAGATCTGCATACGCAGGAGTGGTATTTATGTTTCTTTGATACAATGTTATTGCATATTCAGGCAGATAGAATGACAAAGATTGAATTTTTTTACGCAATATTTAATGAAATAAAAAACACTAAATACAACGACGTCGGGCCTTTAGTGCAGTATTTCACAAGACAAGAGCATACATTTTACATGCGATAAGAATGGTGTCACAATCTATGGGCGGAAGTTATCAATATATCTGCACAAATGGAAGTACGGTTAGAAAAATAATTGAAAAATTAAACTCAAAACCAATTTTAAAATAAAATGTGAATCATAAAAATGCTATGATTATAATTCCACCAATTGTTAAAATTGCAACAGGGAACACAGCGATGGCAGCTATATGAAAACTATTGTATGTTGAAAACATTAACTTTTATATTATGACATTAGAAAGTTATGTACATAAACAACAATTTTAATTGGCTGTCCTGAAAAGGTGGTATTTTGAACATATGCATAGGTGTTTTACGTAGTTGCCATCGATAACTCTGACACAAATTGTCATACGTATTATTTTACTGGTTATTTGATACAAATTTTTAAATAATTAACTGGTGAAATAAACAAATAAAAAGTTTACCTTGTGAATGTTACACACTGGCTTTAAGTTGACTTATCTTGCAGTCACAATTGGTGAACGGATTCAATTTTTAAAGATTTATAAATACTCTTGTGTTAACACAACTTTGTGCTTATTACTGAATGTTCAATTTGTTTATTTTAAAATATAACAATCGGATATTACCGTCTGATCTCGGACACATAATTCTAAATGGTATGTCATGTGGAGAAACATCTGTCTCTTTAGGACAAGTAGTAATGAAGATTTGTAGCTGTGAAGATGGCAGAATTAGATTCATTGCGTTCTCTTCAACACAGCGCACGCACACATTCACACAAAGTGTTCAGTTAGTGTAGGTTAGGTGAACCGATGGTACATCGCAGTAATGTAATATTGTTATAATCCATAGCAGAGGCAGCTTTACTTGGATTTCTGAAACGATATTAAAAAATCAGAATTATTTTTATGTATACAAAACATGGTCTAATACATTATATATTCATTCTGAATTTTGATTGCCGTAAACTCCTCAAATATATCCACCTTAGAACAGGCTGAGCCATGTTAGATGAAGAGTAACCTAACCAGAGGACAATCCGTGCAAACTGTCCTATAGTGCATGTTCACAATTTGGGTAATGAATATAAATATACATATTGACGTTTTTTTGTTGATATTTCTTGATAAGTTAGTTAATAATTTTGATATGAAACATCAATAAAATTTCATGGCTTAATTAAATTATTTTATTTATCGACCGATGAGCACTTTTACTCAAGTTTTGCAAACAGGATTTTATTATATGTCTGTCCTAAATTAAAAATATTTACCTGATGTTCTGAAAACCAACTAAAACTTGGCTTTCAAATTTAATAATATTTATATTAATAATGTCATATAAATTTACTAGTCTTAAAGAGACCTACTTAGGCGATTGAAAAAGTTAAATATTAATAGTTTTTATATATCGTCCTTTAACTAACATCGAACTTTAGCGAACGAAAAAACTGTTCATTTTATTGAAAGATAAACTTAAGTATGCCTTTAAATGTATTGAAATGAAATGTTTATCCATAAAATGTCGCCGATTAAAAACTGAAGTCTAATATTCCTCTGCAATTAAAAAAAATAGGCAGTTTTTGTCGTCCTGTAAAAATTACAAAAATGACTTAGGGGGTATTATTAGCTAAGCGACGATATGTTGACACGGTGAATGAAACTAACATAATATTGCTAAGATATACTCACACGTGTACACTACAGTAGCACACACTTCCGTTTTGGTTTGATCAGGAGTACGGGGCACAGGACGGCGCGGATGGCCTCGTCGAATACTGTCTTCAGCCCCTTCTGTGTCAGCGCTGAGCACTCCAGGTACTTCACTGCTCCGATCTCCTTTGCCATTGACAAACCCTGGAATATTATTCAGAAATATAAACTTACATTGTACAATAAACATCGCAACATACCTTACAGCTACAGAGCGCACGGATGGTTTGGATCCTAGTTCTCAATTTATTTAACATGATTTGTTATGAAATATTTGGACTGCTAATTTTAATAAAAAATAATTTCGCCCTTAGAACAGGCATTCATATGCCTATTTGGGAAACCTTTTTTTTTCTAAGAATACAATCAAACGAGAGTGATTAGAGCTTATTTTAAAAGAGTACTACGCTAAGCCTCTATTTAAGAGGCTTGTCAGCAAGCGGAAGAGTAAAAAAAAGTACCTGTACTAAAAAAAACTAATTGGTGGATAGGTTTCCTTGCATTAAAATCAATTCAGGATTTTTAAAAAACAAAATTGTTTACTATTTATTTGTACCTTAATTTTATTTAAAAATTCAACATGACAATAAATTAATTTTAAAAAATCGTAAAAAAAGATTATCATATCATGGGGTAATTACTGCAAATACGGAACTAAAAAAATTGGAATTTTTGAGTCAACTACTAAAACATATTTTGTATCTTCCTCCATGAATGCTACAAATAGACAAGTTGTGATGCCATGAACGCTACAAATAGACAAGTTGTGATGCCACGAATGTTACAAATAGACAAGTTGTGATGCCATGAATGCTACAAATAGACAAGTTGTTGTACATTCAAATAATATTACGATGATTTTAATGCACGACTTGTTTATTTAGTATTTATTTATGTGGCATTCATGGAGGATGCAAAAATGCATTTTTAGTGGTTAACTCAAAAATGCTGATTTTTAAGTTACCTGGTTGTAGTAATTACCCAACGATATATTACACGCCTAGTAAGTAAAAGAGTGATGCGGGGAATTTCCAAAACGAAGAGTGTAACGAATTTTATTACTATTACCCATTGTTAAATTAATATTTTTTTTAATTAAAATTTTTGTACCATGTTGTTTCGAAACTGTGTAAAAAAAGTTCCGGTGTACATCTAAAAGTTGTGATTGTAAAACACAGTAAGGCCCTGATGGCTGATTAAAGTTGACAAGAAGGCCCAATCTAATAAGTGAAAAAAATCAGTTTCGGTTTCTGCTTCGGCCAATAAAATTAGTTTCGAACGCGGTTTCAGTTTCGGACAAAAATTAATTAAAATTATTCAAAACTTCGGCTCAGCCGAAACCTGCGGTCGGAATGTTTCAGATAATGTACCGCTGTACTCGGGTGCATCTTACGGCTAGTGACTCAGCCGCGTTACCTTACATATTGAAACTACTTTATAGTTAGTTAGTTAAAGTTCGCATAGCGTACATTAAAAAACTGTTACATATAAGTTTTATGTATCACATAACAGCGAACAAAAAAGCATTAAAAACAATTAAATTTATGCCTTTCATTTCATTACGTATTCTATTTAATCTTTATTTTGATGAACTCGTAAGGTTTAACAATAACAACACCTAATTTTGAAAAAAGATAAATACTTGGGTTCTTATTATTAACTCAAATATTTAAATTTTTGGATTATTAAATAAATTTTGTGTATCTGTTCGTGTTTACCTTCTTAAATAAAAAAAAAATACAAATTTCCTAAAAGTCGTAAATAACTTACTAAAGAGGATTGCGGAAATACAGGTTATACAAAAAAGGGCCATAAGAAATGTATTTCGTTTTCCAATAGATAAACACGTAAAATAAATATATTCTACTGCAAATATAATCCCATTTAGTATTTTACCTATATATGAAATAACAAACACTTTTTAACAAATATTGCAAAACAAATTAGACTTTAATTTAACACTTAAATTCACCAGAGATGTACATAACCATCGTACACGACCTCATAAGTGTATCCATTTACCCCCAGTACACTCCTCTAAATTCGGATTGAGGTCATCCTTTACATTGGTTCTACTCAATATAACCTTCTGCCTATTCACTTTAAATCAATTTCTTATCAGTCTACCAATAATAATCAAATTACATAAAAAAAATCATTTCCTTAAGCTATTTCTCGCTGACCCTTGACTTATGCAAGCTAATGTTAAATAATATATTTTAATTTGTTTTAAAAAAAAAGTCTCTGAGATTTGTCCATTTTTGTTTTCAATATGTATAACTATAAATCTTCAAAAATGTTTAATATCTGATAATCTTATTAATTGCGACTGTCCCAGAATGAGTTTGCTAACTCAATACAATTATGTTTTGTACATTTTTTAAATTTGAAAAAAAAAAATTGTGCTGGAAAAATGGAAATCGAGTTGTGGTAGAGTGGGATTTGAACCTTTGACCCGTGAGTCCACAATACTACCACGGGACCACAACCAACTTTTAAAAATAAGTTTCGGTTTTGGGGGAAAACCTTGTTTCGGTCGGTCATTTTGGTTTGGGTCTATAATTCTACATTCAGATTAATTCAGATTTGAAAAAAATGATATTTTCCAGATACGGCAACAACATATCAACTGTGGCACCATCCTCAGTTCTGCAGAGTTCGCGACATGTTACCTGCGGGTATGTGATGGGCGCAAGTTTCTTGTCCTTTAACTTCTCGATGGTGTCTTTGTCCTCACGCAGATCCAACTTGGTTCCTACCAGGATGATGGGCGTGGAAGGGCAGTGATGCCTGACTTCGGGATACCACTAGAAAAAAAAACAATTATTATCAACACGACTCTATCTAGTTATTGATATATCCTCTGTGTAAATAAAAACTTGTTTTTAGGCATTGCCTTACAAGCACTGACTAATACATAAACATGCCCTGAGCCCTAAAAAATTATGACACTTAACTCATGCCCAAACGCTCAGTCATGCCCAACTCGAATTTAGTTATTCTTCGACTGCCAGCCAGGCGTGACGTTTAGAATCGAAACAAAAATGACTACTTGTGTCATGAAAACGTGTAAAAACCTTTCGGATAAACATAAAGGATTGTGTAACTTTCAATTGATAAATATTTTGTCGGGATCATAGAACAACGACGGATGTGCAAAAAATACGACATTCACTTTCTTTTATATTAATTGCTGAAAAAGTTAAAGCCTTTTTTCCAGGTTTAAAAATATATACATTCTCCCTGTGGTTTAACATCCGCATTTCCTCAACTCTTCCATTGAAGTTTGTGACGTAAAAGAGCTGAAACCTTTATCACGTGGGTGAGATTCATTCGGCTGAACCAATTCACCTACTAGGCGACGCCTGAAAACAATTTTCCAATTTTTATACTTCTTCTTTTACCAGTTAGTAAATTCAACAATGTTTTGAGTATGTCCAAATGTTTGCAGGCAGAATGGTGAATGTTACACAGTGTGTAAAGTGGCCACTTAAACCAGCCAATGACAGATCATAAGCCCTGTAAATGCCTAGACTTCCATATTCCCTTATCAAAAAAAAAAGGAGGAAATCCAGAACAGTCAAAACATTGTTTAATTCACTTATGATAGGACTGTAAATTTATGGTTTGAAATAAATCTTATTTGACTGACATACTAGGACACTTTTGTTGTAGACTGTTTTTTTATAGTCACAATATATCCTCCTACCATATAGTTACTTCAGTTTCACGTACGCCACAGCTGTCTTTTCACTACAAATGTATTTTGGACCGGTGGTTATAGACGCCATTTCATAAATGAGACACAATTTCAACAGCGTATTAAAATATCGATCAAACATCTTGGTTTGGTTTTACAACTTTATTTATTGACCAAGGAGCACTTTCTAAAGCTATATTTGACTGATATTGTAAATATTTTATTGTATTTCTGTTTAAGTACGCAAATAAATAAACACATGATCACCATTAAATGCGACTTGTATACTAAATAAGTAAATATAATAGGTTATCCATTAATGTACCAGACCCTGTAGATTGGTAGAATGAACTACTACAAAGAGATCCAAGGCCTTTCCTTTTACAAATGCACACATCTCTATATGGGAGAGGACTGTTGCTTTTCCATAGTAAAATATTGCCCGTTTAGTACCAGTAAATAATGATTACAAATTACTTGTACAGTATAATTTTCATATGATAATTACTGATTGATAATTTGTGGTAAATTGATTGCTAATCACTTATTTTCCGATGGCTAACAAGTGATTTTAATGATTTTTCCATGTATCCAGATCATATATATATTGAATAAATGTTTTTAATTAGTGTCTAATGAGCAGATAATTGAAATCCATCTTTACTGTGGTATAAGCTTGTTTCTCAGTATGCATTTCTATCTGGATACCATGGTCCTTAAAATATAGCTTGATTAACCTCTACAGTAGTAAGATATTATTGAGATTTTAAAATGACTGTAACTCGGTCAGTAAAATAAATATTTTAAAAATGATTTATTTTTCTTTGTCGAATCGTCCATAGATGTCAAAAGTAATAAAATTGTAGACGGCATCTGGGTTTTCTAAAGAAATAAGTACTTGGTCCAAACCGTGGGGCCATACGCTTTTTGAGCAGGATTTTTCCCGCCCCACATGTGGGGCGGTACGCGCCAAGAGGTTAAAATGACAACTGCCAAACTAATGTGACTAGTGATGGGAATGTACTAATCACTGACCATGTACTGATCAAATCGATTTTATCAGTGTTTTCATGCAAACATGAAACTCTGTTTCCGAAAATTGATATAAAAACGCAACAACAAGCCTATTATAGTGTATTTAAGACAATTATTCACTAAAACATAAGACATTTTGTACTTTTTTTCATGAACAACATCAAATGAATTATTTTTTATTCAAATTTATTTCAACAGAGAGGGAAAATTTTTGAGAAGGGGATATGGAAGTCTAGGCATGTTCGATTTACATTGATCAATTTGTCCCATCTCTAACATTTTTGCAAAATGATGTAACCTTGTAAGAACGTCGTTAATAATAAGGTTTATTTTAGTTTTAAAGCTGATTTTATATAATTATGTTGATGTATATGCCAAGCATTGTAATAAAAAAAAAAATAACATGCCAGATACGAATGATTTTTCGTGTCAATATAAATCCCTCCTTAGACGTTACTACAAAGTTATGTCGTCACTTTCGCTGACAACTGTCTTCTAATCAAGCTATATTTTAAGGACTATAATGGGAATTGGAGCGTGTATGTAACACAAGTGGAATATAACGAAAATATGTAACATGCTTCCAATATCAATCAAACATTGGAATAATTTGAACTGTGAAAGAGAGAGACGTATGCCGAGGACCTGGCTTAGAGAACATACGCTTTTACATGGATATCTCAAAATATTTAAGAAAATTTTCATTCATTTTTTTTTTGTTAGTTCCACGTGCTCCATTATAAATCTCATTCAGAGTGAATGTTGCCTGGTTACAGCTCCAGTCTAAATCTTATATTTGCACAACTTGTAACAAAAAGTTAATTTAGTATACCCAATAGTACATAAAAATTTTTTTAGCATTAGGCATTGCCTAGTATAAAACATAAGACTAGAATCACTTGTAGAGCAATCTTGAGGTATTGTATTATGAAAACGGAGCTGGATAGGTAATCCATAACAATAATAGGTGAAATAGTTCAGTCCCCCATTAATAAAAGTTTCAACGCCTTAACTTCACAAAAATCAACAGAATGGTGAATGTAAAAGTGGTTACACAAAATAGCCGAATGACAGGTCATATGCCCTGTAAATGCCTAGATTTCCGCAATACAATTTTCTCTTCCAGAATGCAGGACAAATTTACCATTGTTGATGCCTGTAGGGAGAATGATTTGTGTGTTAAACAGCCTACCGTGAGAGGTGGATCTTTTCCATGCTGGGATTACCAGTTTTAGACTCTTCCTCTCTAACTATGTATCATAATGTGTATTAGTGACTTATTCGTCTTTGTTTGCAATTTTTTTATAGACCTTAACAATCTGTTGTATTTTTTATATCATGTTTTTGTAGATACCTAATTATATAATTTATGTACATTGTAATTGGCAGGAGTGCTGTATTGTACATTTAAATAAAATAAATAAATACAGATTACCTATTCTAAAATATTCTCCATCTCTATTGTAATATATTAAACATAAGTAAGCAGCAAGTTTTATAACCAGCAACCTTAACAAGACAACACTACAACAATGTTTAAAAAAAGTATAAATCTACATCAAAGAATGTGAATTATTATCGGGACACAAATAAAAATTCCCAATAAAAATGTAATAACAAAAGGTCGTAAGTAGATTTCCAGTAATCCATAGGCGGATCTATGAATGGCATTTTTAAGTAGACATTGGAGATTCGATTTATTAACTTATTAATTGAACGGCAGCTGACCTTTGCCCTAACGTTCTCGAAGGAGGCGGGGTTGACAAGGGAGAAGCAGATGAGGAACACATCTGTCTGTGGGTAGGAGAGCGGACGGAGCCTGTCGTAATCTTCCTGCCCGGCTGTATCCCATAGTCCCAAGTTGATTGGCTTTCCATCTACCATTACATTGGCTGAATAGTTGTCGAATCTGAAAATGAACAATCAAAATGATATTATCAATATTCAAAATATTTTATAACATTTAATCAAAATGATAACTAAAATATTCGGAAAATGTTATTTTATTTATCAAGACATGCGGCAGTTGGTTAGAAGGCCAATTGTAAGACGCGTCACAGGTTTAATTCCTGCCATTTGCAAGAAAGAAGTTCTAAAAATGTATTTTTTCTCAATAGGTCTGTGTGTTTCCTGTTATTTCTGTGTTGTTCCTTCCAAACCCTCTCTTTTTCAGATGCTGACAAGGCTCAATAGAGCCTTAGCGGATTTTCCTTAAAATAATAAAAAATATCAGTTATGAATAAGATAACCTGTCTTGTGTTTTACAGGATGTCCTTTTTTCAGACATAATTTTGACAAAAAACTATTTGTTTTTACTAATTAACAAAAATAATAAGGGACCAAATATGGTTGAACCGACCATACACAGTATCCTGAATTTTTACTCTAAATCCTGTAATTTCAAATCATAATTATGTACTGTAAAACGATCAAATGAAGTTGGTTACTCTTGTAATCAACATAATAATATATTTTGGAAATAATGTTTTCCTCAGGAAACCATCAAGGTAGGAAAACATATTAACAAATAATAAAGGATCAAATATGGTTGAACCGACCATACACAGTATCCTGAATTTTTACTCTAAATCCTGTAATTTTAAATCATAATTATGTAGTGTAAAACGAGCAAATGAGGTTGGTTACTCTTGTAATGAACTTAATAATATTTTGGTTAATAATGTATTCCTCAGGAAACCATCAAGGAATAAATTTTATAGGATTTAAAAAAAAAAATATTGTCGAAGAACAGTTTGACTACATTTTAAAAATGCAATGCATGCATAAATATTGACAAATTGAGTAATCAACTGACTTATTTACTGTATTAATCGATGATTAGGTAGAAATAATTCATTATAATTATAGATAACACAGAACCCAGAAGGAAAACGGTAAATAAATACATTTTGTGATTCATACATTTGTTAAAGTCGTCAGTCATACGCATAAAAAAAACACTATTTAAATTATTATTGTCACAAATTATACTATACATAAATTTATTAAGTAGCTTATTGAGGCCTTTTACCAAAATATGATGCAAAAGGTTCATCGATTTTTCAGTCTTGAAAAATTTTTTTTTTTTGACATAACAATTCAAAACCAAAGGTCGGTACTTAATTTAGAATTTTGTGCCAATAATTTTTATTGCCTATAAACAATATTTTTCCAGTATATAAAAATGTAAATATGTACATATATATACTTACACTGTGGGTATGTATTCTCCGGGGAAGGCATTGGTTGTGTAACTGATGAGTAGACATGTTTTTCCTACGGCACTGGAAAAAAAGATAAACAACAGTTAGCTAACAATTAAACATATTACAACAGAGACGAAGAACATTTAAGAGAAGGTAAGGTAATAAAGAAGTATAGGCATCTACAGGGCTTATGACCTGTCAATGGCTGGTTTGGACCTGACAATGGAGCTAACAATTACATGAAAAAACGAATAAATATTTATGAGATTTGTGAATGCTGGTTACATTCAAGAATATTTCATCACGATCATAGAACAACGACGCATGTAATTTTATTCAACTTTACATGAGAGCGGTTTAATTTTTTTTTTTTGACACTTTATGTCACCTTCATGAGTAGAAAAGTATATCATTTGATACTTGGGTAAGTTATGAGTATTTATTTTTTTCAAACTTGGAATATAAAGACATTATATAGGCAACCTTTTTGAGATCAAATATAAATGAAAGTCAAATACCACATTTTTTGCATATCCTTCGCTGTTCTACGATCACAATGATTTGAACTCTACTCGAGTAAAATATTTTTAAAAAGAAATTTTTATATTGGTATCAAATGAAATCCATAGGAGGGAAAAGGTATTTAAAATAAAATATTTAGCCGCTAAGTCAGCTTTTTAATACTAAAACAAGCTTGTAGATTACAAAAAAATATTTGAAGATTCTCTATTCGAAAACTAATATTTCGAACATTATTTCTGAAGGACTATTTTTCTTCTAGGATACCGTTGACATATTATGTATCACATAGGACATGTGGCGGTCGCAGTGGCCGTTTTTGCCATTATTCATTTTAAAAGGAATCGGCCAGTACTTAGTGTTGACAGTTACTGCTGAATGTCTTTGTGGTATTTGTTTAATAAACTTTTGTATAAGTCTTAGTTTTAGTTCTTTATTGATTGAATTTTTTAAGATCCTCATTATTTTTTACTATGTTTTTACTATATATACCATTTTTTTTATTTATCACATCTATTACTATGTTTTTTAAAATGGTTTTTCTTTTACTATGTTTTTTTTAATATGTTTTTTAATATGTATTTTCTTTATAATATGTATTTACTGGGTTTTAAAATTGGTATTTTACTGAGTTTTTAAATATGTTTTTTACTATGTCTTTTACTATGTTTCTTACTATGTATTTTCTTTTTACTGTAAATTTTACTGGATTTTCAAATAAGTTTTTTACTATATTTTTTGCTACATTTTTTACTATGTTTTTTAGCTACGTATTTTACTATGTTTTTCACTATGTTTCATGACTTTATTTATTTTTCATATATATTTTTTTAACTAGGTTAGAACGGGATAAATAACCCTAGTTAGATGGTCAAAGCAACGTTGTATAATTTTATGAATATAATATTATAATAAATAAATAAAAAGTATTGTACTAAAATAGTGTAGAATAAAGCTATGTATATCGCGTGGTTAATAATAATTGTTATTTGAGTTGATTTTCACAGAACCACAGAAAAAATAGTCATTTATAATTATATTACTTACTTATTACATACTTATATGTAGGTACAAATAATAATATTGGTTTATTAACGAAAATTACAATTTCTTTATCTACTGCATACATACTTAGGTAATAGATTTCTCTGGATTATGTCTAGTCTGCCTAACTAGGTACAACCTGTTTTAAGGCAGACATTTATATGCAAAAATAAACAGTTACATGACTAACTACTAGTTAATTTATTATCAAGTTTATTTTTGTAGATTACATATAAAATAAACCACGGCTCGCCACTGCTGCCTACCCCTACGAGAAAACGGCATGACGGTTTGTGTCTGTCTGTCACATGTCTTAGGTACATGAAATAGGTACTATGCTATAAAAACCAATAACACTCTTAACAATTTTCCTTAAATAATTGATGTGGAATTAAAATAAACAAAAAAAGTAAAAAAAAGTTGAAAATTATTTTTAAAGGTAACAAATTTTTATATAAATAAAATAAATAGGTAAATAAAAGCAAATAAAAGGGGAAAATAATTACTAGAGTAATTTTCTTCTCGCACAGCGGAGTCGAGTGGATGAGTAAGGACTTAGGAGCACCCTCCGCGGTAGCATAAGTGATAAGTGTAAGGTGCCCGGGCGACCACCCTCGCACTTAACCTACATTACACGAGA